>NC_056750.1:149080553-149160553 GCF_019279795.1 Protopterus annectens
ATCGGGTATCAGTATTTCAAGGTTTCGGCTATAGAATTTCGAAATACTGAAATTCGGGATGTCAGCATTTTGGGATTCTATAGTGAACCCATATACATATGTATATATATATATATATATATATATATATATATATATATATATATATATGTGTGTGTGTGTGTGTGTACACACACACACACACACACACGCACACACACACACACACACACACACACACAAGCACATTTCTATTCTTATCATGGAACCCATATAGATGTTGAAAGACACCAAATTAATGTGCCGAAAAACAAGACAAAGAATATAAGGTGAAGAACCAGATGAGAATGCAAGAAATGTGGAAAATGCATAAATATAGTTGCAAGTATTGAAAACTTCTGGAAGAACCTCATGATGATCAAGAACATCTGTTATGGACATTGTAAATAGTTATTGTTCCGTGTTATAATGTTTTTAAGACACATATTGTGCATATTTATATATCATAATTCTTGTACTATTTTATTTCATGAAAATCAATAAAAAATGTTTTAAAAAAAAAGAACAAATGCAGGAATGGTAAAGAAGAGGTGAATTCAAACCGAGAGATGAATGGTTAATATTGGTGACCCAAGAGAGTGGGCTACTTACACACTGGTTTACAAAGTCCACTTAACATGTGGGAGAAACAGACAAATGTAGGTTTTGTAAAACTAAATTGGAAACAGTTGCACATCTAATTGCTGGCTGTGAAATACTAATAGTAGAAGGACTGTATTCTGAAAGGCGTAATAATGTGGCAAGACTGTTCCACTGGGCAATGTGCAAACATTATGGCATTAAAGTGGCTGAAAAACACTGTTAACATGAGCCACAAAGCATCATAGAAAATTATGAAGTTTATATCATATGGAATAACCCATTACCGACAGTTCAAAAGATAGATGCTAGAAAACCGGATATAGTGGTCCATGAAAAGAAGACAAAAGTAGCATCGATCATTGAAATCACCACACCCAGTAACTACAGTGTGTTACATCTAGCTTTGTTTGTATGCTTGTTGTTTGTTTGCTTGTTATTTCCCTGAAACACTAATTCCACCTAAAACATGGCTTTTCAGCGCTTCTGTGGATCCCTAGTGATATCTGCATTGCTTACTGTACTTATTTCCTTGTTTCACTTGAAAGAAAGTTACTGTTTGTCGTTTTTGCATTTAAGTTTCCTGTAACACATTGCATTTAAGTTACCTGGCACTTGCTCACTAAAGCAATTATATAAGTCAGCACTAAAAAATTAAAAGCACTACACCCTCACAAACTCTCCTTGAGTACATTGTTCACCATTGGCCCTTTTTTTCAATTATAAAGGAATTCCCAATACTATTCTAGCATGCCCAAAGGTCAGTTATCAATCTCCTCTCCGGTCCAGCTGGTGAATCTGGGAATCTTGAGGCAATGTTACAACTGCCTCATGTACACAGATAACCCTCTCCTCCTCCCAACAAATTCCAACACATGTGAGAGATGCAACCATATAGCCAAACTGGAGGCTAAGCTCTCTCAACTCAGTACTGACGTAACCAGTCAGGAGGAGAAGGAAACCACACTCAATACAATTCCAGTCTCACATAGACCCACCACGACAGCAAACCAAACACATAAACACACAAAAACATACTTGGAGGCTCTAAATAAAAATCTCCCTAAGCAGCAGAGACCTCCAAAGCAGACACCCAAGCAACTGCTACCCCAAAACAAAACACGTGCAACACATAGCTCACAAAGCCAGTGTGCTGAACAGTCACAGCCCTCAAGGCTAACCAACACACCTGATACACTTGCAATAGGTGACTCTATCGCCAGGCACACTGACACCCCGCTCACCAGGCTGAACAAGGAGAAGGTCACTGTGAGCTGCCTGTAGGGTGCTAGGATCTGCCACATAACACAAGCACTCAGGTCACTGTAAGGCAAGTACAAATATGACTCAGTCATTGTCCATGCTGGTGTGAATGACCTGAGACGTACCTCCCTGGACTACATGAAAAGAGACATAGAGGAGCTCTCTGAGCATGTAGCCCAGGCCGGTATGACCCTGACCTTGAGTAGCATCTTACCCTCACCAAGAATGATGCCACAATATGAAGACAAGATGATCAATTTCAACAACTGGCTTAAGTATTGGTGTGATTCAAAGGGGATCCAAAGCCTGTCAGCCTGGGATGACATGCTCAAAAAGCCATGATGCTTCACTAGGGACGGCTTGCACCTGTCACCCCTGGGCTTTCAGATATTGGCAAAGGCTCTTGCTACCCCCATAGTGCCTTTTTTTGGCAAGGCTCAAAAGACAAACCCACCTCCATAGGTATCACAAGGGATAAGAAACTAAGAGTAATGCTACTCAACGCCAGAAGTCTAAACCTCAAGATGCACGCACTCGAAACTCTCCTTAGCATGGAGAACATCGATATCTGTGCAGTAACAGAAACCTGCTTCAAGGCTCCAGAGAGCACCCCAGCACTACCAGGTTATACCTCATACCATGCTTTTCAGCCCCAAAATTTGAACTGAACCACAAAAGGAGGGGGAGTATCAATATTCGTCAAAGATACCCACACCTCCAGGTTGGTGGCTCAGCATGAAGCATCAGAGACTATCCATGTGCAACTAACAGTGGGTAAAACTGCCTTCCAGTTTATAGCCTGCTACAGACCACCCTCCCAAACCCAGGAACTCCACTCGGCCTTCCTGAGAACACTGGAAAATATGAGGGTCTCTCCAAACACCATCATATTGGGCGACTTCAACTACCCAGACATAGACTGGGAGCATTACTCTAGCTCCAACGCCCTAGCCCAAAGGTTCCTAGAATTTATAAACTCAAATGCTATGCTACACCTCTCAATTGTACAGATTTTTGCAGAATGTCCAGTTTTTTGCCTCATATTGTTGGTATATTTTTCATAAAACTGCGGTTTTCTAGCAAATCATTGGCAAATTATTGATGATTTAAGTTAGAAAATAAATGACAGACATTTGTGTTTCAGACTTCATATCCTTCAGAAAATTCAGGCTAATGCAAACCCTATTATTCTATCTACTTTCTAAGCTTGTAACAGCAATATTTAATAATTGTCCATATTTTTGGGTCTTTGTCCCCCCATTTTTAATGACTTTGTCCAGATTTCTTGCTCTAAGAGGTTGAGAGCTAAGTATGGAACAACTTGTTACCACTCCCACAAGAGTGGGAAACATACTGGACCTGATCATCACCAACATGGGGACTCTATGTTCCAGACCAGAAGTGTATCCCTCACTGGTAAGATCAGACCATAAACTAATCTCACTGGATATTCACATCCTGACCCCACCCCCTGCCCAGAAAACCACAGTGAAAAACTTCTCTAAAGCAAATTTCACACTCCTCAAAACTGAGATGGAATCCTTCAAAGCCCCTGGGCCTGTGGAAAATATGGCCCAGACCGCAAAATCCTTTATAAATGCATTCTATGAACACCTTCAGGAATGCATGGATCATGCAATCCCAAATAAAACCAAGACCGAATCCTCCAAAGGCAGACGTCCTGTCTGGTGGACCCAAGCCATAAACAAACTATACAATAGAACAAGGAAGCTACTACATGATAGAGCAAAATCCCAAAAAGGGAAGGCCTCTCTCATCAGTATTAGCAAAAAACTATGGGCACTCATAAAATCATCTAAGGCCAGCTTCAAGAGAAACATTGCACAGGACACTAAGGATAATCACAAGGCTTTCTTTAGTTATGTTAGGAACCTGGGTGGGAATAACCAGATATGCTCAGAATTAGTCCAAAATGACAAAAAATACACCGAACCCACAGACATTGCCAAAGTCCTAGCTGACAGGTTCAGTGCAAAGTTCTCCCCCCATCCCCACCAAAAGGGCCAATATCTATCCCAGCAGAGTGCTGCCACCCTGACATCTCAGATGCTCAGGTAAGAGCTGCACTCTCCAAAGCAAAAAACACAGCATCAATGGGACCAGACGGTGTCCCGGGCTGCGTCCTACATGAACTCCAAGAAGAGTTAAACCCAAACATAAAACTAATGTTCAATCTCAGCCTTACTACAGGATATGTGCCCAAAGAGTGGCGTACAGCAACAGTGGTCCCTCTCCACGAAGGTGGTGACTCAACGGATCCTGGAAACTATCGCCCAATAAGCCTGACTAGCTTGGTCTGCAAAGCTATGGAAAGGATCATCATGGACCTCATAAATAAAGATATTGAGGACCTACAGACACTGGATCCTACCCAGTTTGGCTTTGTTAAGGGCAGATCCTGCCTCTTAAACCTGGTTGATTTCTTTGAAACAGTCACCAAGGCCATTGACGGGGGGGGAAGGTGGTCCACGCAGCCTACCTGGACCTCGTAAAAGCCTTCGATACAATACCCCACTCGGGCATTATAGATAAGCTCACCAGCTTAAATATAAACCCCTATGTCACTAGATGGGTTGCAAACTGGCTCAAGGACAGAACCCACATGGTTAGAATTGCTGGAGCCATGTCAGACTCCAAACCAGTTACAAGTGGCATCCCACAAGGCTCAGTCCTGGGACCTCTCTTGTTTGGTATATATTTCTCGGAGGTACAGGCTGACACGGAAGGACTGTGGCTGACCAAGTTCACAGATGACTGCAAACTGGGTGCCATAATTGACTCTCCAGCCAACACAAGCATCTTCCAAAAGGGCCTCATAGAAACAGACAACTGGTGCCAGAGCCATGGCCTCAAGCTAAACACCAAAAATTGTATAGTCATCCCCTTTGGCAAAAACAAAGTGCCCACAAATTACCACATAGGTGGTAATCCATTAAGTACAGAAGAAGTAATTAGGGACCTGGGGACCCAAATTGATAGCAATCTGTAATTTGACAACCACGTGGCCAAAGTGGTAAGAAAAACATTTTATATAGCCCACCTAATCACATCTAGATCAGGGGAGGTCATCGTGCCTCTTTACTCATCCCTCATCAGGCCCATAATTGAGTACAATGCCCCTTTTTGGATGTTCATAGGTTCATAGGTTCATACTAGGCTATCTGCCCTAGGGCATTTACAAGCCTAGCCAGAGTGTGTTTGGCTTTCACCACCCATTTTAAATGAATTTTGCTATGCCCTTTTTCGAGGTTAGTATACTGTGCCTCTGTCTAACAGTGACACAGAAGTGATACCCGGAGTAAATCTATGATCTCCCATCCACTCATCAAGATTCCTCTTGAAGAGAGTCATTGAGGGACTCTGCCTAACCTGGACTGGGATTTTATTCCAGAGTGAAGGGAGCCTCTGGGTTATGAATCTGTCCCACCAGCATGTCCTATTTATTTCAGTGCTGAGGTTCAAGTCTCTCGAGCATGTAGCTCGATGGGATTTGGATTTTCTGAGGTGCAGCATGTCCATTAATTCCGGGTTGGACATGGCTTTATACATCAGGCACAGATCGCCTCTGAGCAGGCGGTATGCCACTGAGTAGAGCTGGAGTTTCTTTAACCGGGCAGCATATGGCATCTGTTTGAGCTCTTTGATCCTCTTGGTGAGGTACTTTTGGGGTCTTTCCAGTTGCTGCAGGTGTCTGGTAAGGTACATCCCAAAAGGGGCATTGTACTCAATTATGGGCCTGATGAGGAATGAGTAAAGAGGCACGATGACCTCCCCTGATCTAGATGTGAATCCCTTCATGATTAGGTGGGCTATATGAAATGTTTTTCTAACCACTTTGGACACGTGATTGTCGAATGAGAGATTGCTATCAACTTGGGTCCCCAGGTCCCTAATTACTTCTTCCGTACTTAATGGATTACCATCTTTGTGGTAATTTGTGGGCACTTTGTTTTTGCTGAAGGGGATGACTATACACTTTTTGGCATTTAGCTTGAGGCCATGGTTCTGGCACCAGTTGTCTGTTTGTATGAGGCCCTTTTGTAGGATGCTTGTGTCAGCTGGAGAGTTGATTATGGTGCCCAGTTTTCAGTCATCTGTGAACTTGGTCAGCCACAGTCCTTCCGTGTTGGCCTGTACCTCCGAGAAATATATACCGAACAAGAGAGGTCCCAGGACTGAGCCTTGTGGGACACCACTTGTAACTGGTTTGGAGTCTGACATGGCTCCAGCAATTCTAACCATGTGGGTTCTGTCCTTGAGCCAGTTTGCAACCCATCTAGTGACATAGGGGTTTATATTTAAGCTGGTGAACTTATCTATAATGCCCGAGTGGAGTATTGTATCAAAGGCTTTTGCGAGGTCCAGGTAGGCTGTGTGGACCACCTTCCCCTTGTCAATGGCCTTAGTGACTGTTTCAAAGAAATCAACCAGGTTTAAGAGGCAGGATCTGCCCTTAACAAAGCTGAACTGGGTAGGATCCAGTGTCTGTAGGTCCCCAATATGTTTATTTATGAGGTCCATGATGATCCTTTCCATAGCTTTGCAGACCAAGCTAGTCAGGCTTATGGGGCGATAGTTTCCAGGATCCGTTGAGGCACCACCTTTGTGAAGAGGGACCACTGTTGCTGTATGCCACTCTTTGGGAACAGTAGCTTTATGTTTGGGTTTAGTTCTTCTTGGAGTTCATGTAGGACGCAGCCCGGGACACCATCTGGTCCCATTGATGCTGTGTTTTTCGCTTTGGAGAGGACGGCTCTTACCTGAGCATCTGAGATGTCAGGGGGGCAGCACTCTGCTGGGATAGATATTTGCCCTTTTGGTGGGGATGGGGGGAGAAGTTTGCGCTGAACCTGTCAGCTAGGATGTTGGCAATATCTGTGGGTTCGGTGTATTTTTTGTCATTTTGGACTAATTCTGAGCATATCTGGGAATTCCCATCCAGGTTCCTAACATAACTAAAGAAAGCCTTGTGATTATCCTTAGTGTCCTGTGCAATTTTTCTCTCGAAGCTGGCCTTAGACGATTTTATGAGTGCCCATAGTTTTTTGCTAATACTGATCAGAGATGCCTTCCCTTTTTTGGGATTTTGCTCTATCATGTAGTAGCTTCCTCGTTCTATTGTATAGTTTGTTTATTGCTGGGTTACACCAGACAGGGCGCCTGCCTTTGGAGAATTGGGTCTTGGTTTTGTTTGGGATTGCATGATCCATGCATTCCTGAAGGTGTTCATAGAATGCATTTATAAAGGATTCTGCGGTCTGGACCGTATTTTCCACAGGCCCAGGGGCTTTGAAGGATTCCACCTCAGTTTTGAGGAGTGTGAAATTTGCTTTAGAGAAGTTTTTCACTGTGGTTTTCTGGGCAGGGGCTGGGGTCGGGATGTGAATATCTAGTGAGATTAGCTTATGGTCTGATCTTACCAGTGAGGGATACACTTCTGGTCTGGAGCATAGAGTCCCCATGTTGGTGATGATCAGGTCCAGTATGTTTTCAACTCTTGTGGGAGTGGTACCAAGTTGTTCCATAGCCATAGCCGGCCTTAGGCATAGGCCAACTAGGCGGCCGCCTAGGGCACCAGTCTAGCAGGGGCGCTTTTCCAGTATTTATTTGATGTAGATAGACCAGGATGGGGGCACCAGGTAGTGTGGTGGGGGGCGCCATAGAGCCCTTTTGCCTAGGGCATCAGTTGACCTTGGGCCGATCCTGTCCATAGCATTTGAGTTTATAAATTCTAGGAACCTTTGGGCTAGGGTGTTGGAGCTAGAGTAATGCTCCCAGTCTATGTTTGGGTAGTTGAAGTCACCCAGTATAATGGTGTTTGGAGAGACCTTCATATTTTCCAGTGTTCTCAGGAAGGCCGAGTGGAGTTCCTGGGTTTGGGAGGGTGGTCTGTAGCAGGCTATAAACTGGAAGGCAGTTTTACCCACTGTTAGTTGCACATGGATAGTCTCTGATGCTTCGTGCTGTGCCACCAACCTGGAGGTGTGAGTATCTTTGATGAATATTGATACTCCCCCTCCTTTTGTGGTTCGGTCCAAGTTTTGGGGCCAAAAACATGGTATGAGGTATAACCTGGTAGTGCTGGGTTGCTCTCGGGAGTCTTGAACCAGGTTTCTGTTACTGCACAGATATCAATGTTCTCCATGCTAAGGAGAGTTTCGAGTGTGTGCATCTTGAGGTTTTGACATCTGGCATTGAGTAGCATTACTCTTAGTTTCTTATCTCTTGTGATACCTATGGAGATGGGTTTGCCTTTTGAGCCTTGCCTAAAAAAGGCACTATGGGGGTGGCAAGAGCCTTTGCCAATATCTGAAAGCCCAGGGGTGACAGGTGCAAGCCATCCCTAGTGAAGCATCGTGGCTTGTCAAGCATTTCATCCCAGGCTGACAGGCATTGGATCCCCTTTAAATGACACCAATATTTAAGCCAATTGTTGAAATTGATCATCTTGTCTTCATATTGTGGCATAATTCTTGGTGAGGATAAAATGCTACTCAAGGTCAGGGTCATACCGGCCTGGGCTACATGCTCAGAGAGCTCCTCTATGTCTCTTTTCATGTAGTCCAGGGAGGTATGTCTCAGGTCATTCACACCAGTATGGACAATGACTGTGTCATATTTGTACTTGCCTTGGTGTGACCTGAGTGCTTGTGTTATGTGGCGGATCCTAGCGCCCGACAGGCAGCTCATCATGACCTTCTCCTTGTTCAGCCTGGTGAGCGGGACATCAGTGTGCCTGACAATAGAGTCACCTATTACAAGTGTATCAGGTGTGTTGTTTAACCTTAAGGGCTGTGACTGTTCGGCACACTGGCTTTGTGGGCTATGTGTTGCACGTGTTTTGTTTTGGGGTAGCGGTTGCTTGGGTGTCTGCTTTGGAGGTCTCTGTTGCTTTGGCAGATTTTTATTTAGAGCCTCCGAGTATGTTTTTGTGTGTTTATGTGTTTGGTTTGCTGTCATGGTAGGTCTATGTGAGACTGGAATTGTAGTGAGTGTGGTTTCCTTCTCCTCCTGACTGGTTACGCCAGTACTGAGTTGAGAGAGCCTAGCCTCCAGTTTGGCTATATGGTTGCATCTCTCACATGTGTTGGAATTTGTTGGGAGGAGGAGAGGGTTGTCTGTGTACATGAGGCAGTTGTAACATTGCCTCAAGATTCCCAGATTCACCAGCTGGACCAGAGAGGAGATTGACAACTGACCTTTGGACATGCTAGAATAGTATTGGGAATTCCTTTATAATTGAAAAAAGGGCCAATGGGGAACAAGGTACTCAAGGGGAGTTTGTGAGGGTGTAGTGCTTTTAATTTTGTAGTGCTGACTTATATAATTGCTTTAGTGAGCAAGTGCCAGGCATTAGAGTACAAATAGGGTGTTTATTATGAGAACTAGATCAGTTCTAAGGGAAAAAGTGAAGAGCAGACTTTGTGGAGCCGAGAATGGTTTAAACCCAATTAAGCGGCATTGCCCAATGCTGCACTATGTGCAAAATCGTGCAAAGCCAATCTAAAGCGGGTTTTATACAGGGGGGACTTAAAAGAGCTAGAAATTGGCCCAAAACGGCCAATAGACTAACAGATTCGTGTGCTGGGAACACTCCTCCAGGAATAGATAGGCTGCTCTAAGCTCCCCACTGCCATTGGTGAACAAAGAAGCCTCCCTTTATCCAAGAAAGGAAATGGGCAACACAGGAACTTTCCAAAAGGCCAGAATACAGCAAAGCCGGTATTTGGACTACTCTAGGTCAGGAAAGACGGGAAACAAGGATAATTTTTTTTTTTTTTTTCTTTTCTTTTTTGCAACAAACAGCAGGAAAATGCAATAAATATATAACACAGGCTAGCACACTTGAGTATGTAGCTTCTACAGGTAAATGCAACAAACAGAACAAGCTTTAAAAATGCAGGTGCAAAAACAACTTTAAACAGTTTAAAACAGTTCAAGAAGCAGAAATACTTGCAGTTTAGCTAGATCGGACAGTCGCCCAGGTAGTAGAAGGAAAAAAAACACTTTTATCAGGTTAGCAGTCGCTCTTTTAGCCTCTCTGCTGCTAGCACCACTCTGCAGGACCACGAGGAGCTTGGCTGAGTAGTAACAAGTGCAAAAACCGCGCCAAAGTGGGTTTTATACAGGGAGACTTGAAAGAGCTAGAAATTGGCCCAAAACGGCCAATAGACTACCAGATTCTTGTGCTGGGAGCACTCCTCCAGGGATAGATAGGCTGCTCCAAGCTCCCCACTGCCACTGGTGAACAAAGAAGCCTCCCTTTATCCAAAAAAGGAAATGGGCAACACAGGAACTTTCCAAAAGTCCAGAATACAGCAAAGCCTGTATTTGGACTACTATAGGTCAGGAAAGATGGGAAACAAGGATAATTTTTTTTTTTTTTGCAACAAACAGCAGGAAAATGCAATGAATATGTAACATAGGCTAGTGTACTTGAGTGTGTAGCCTCAACAGGTAAATGCAACAAACAGGACAAACTTTAAAAGTGCAGGTGCAAAAACAACTTTAAACAGTTTAAAACAGTTCAAGAATGCAGAAATACTTGCAGTTTAGCTAGATCAGACAGTCGCCCAGGTAGTAGCAGGAAAAAAACACTTTTATCAGGTTAGCAGTCACTCTTTTAGCCTCTCTGCTGCTAGTACCTTACCAGACACCTGCAGCAACTGGAAAGACCCCAAAAGTACCTCACCAAGAGGATCAAAGGGCTCAAACAGATGCCATATGCTGCCCGGTTAAAGAAACTCCAGCTCTACTCAGTGGCATACCGCCTGCTCAGAGGTGATCTGTGCCTGACGTATAAAGCCATGTCCAACCTGGAATTAATGGACATGCTGCACCTCAGAAAATCCAAATCCCATCGAGCTACGTGCTCGAGAGACTTGAACGTCAGCACTGAAATAAATAGGACATGCTGGAGGGACAGATTCATAACCCAGAGGCTCCCTTCACTCTGGAATAAAATCCCAGTCCAGGTTAGGCAGAGTCCGTCATTGACTCACTTCAAGAGGAATCTTGATGAGTGGATGGGAGATCATAGGTTTACCCCGGGTATCACTTCTGTGTCACTGTTAGACAGAGGCACAGTATACTAACCTTAAAAAAGGGCATAGCAAAATTAATTTAAAATGGGTGGTGAAAGCCAAACACACTCTGGCTAGGCTTATAAATGCCCTAGGGCAGATAGCCTAGTATGAACCTATGAACCTATATAGAGAGACACAAAGTCATAAAATATCAGGATCTGCAGGCATAAATGAGAGTAATGTGGAAGAAAGATACTCAGACAGTTCCAATAGTAGAAGGAGTAACGGGTCTTATAAAATAGAATCTACAATCATACTTTGATATGCTATCAATCCATGTAACCCCATATGATTTGCAGAAGGAGTCATTACTGACCACAATGTGGGTGCTGCAAAGAGTACTTTCGGCTGACATGAAAGATTGAAAAAATACTAATTTCATCAACTTTAATCATACTTTGGCTTAGGAATGGGGTCCATTCCCATCATGGTATTAGAAACCCAAAAGATTTCTAGAAATGAAAAAGAGTGAAGGGTTGAAAGGAATACTAGGAATCGTGCAAACATTATGGAAATGAAGTGATTGAAAAACACTGGAAGCATGAGCTACAAACCATCATAGAAAATGAAGTCTACATCACATGGGATCATCCATTACCAACATTTCAAAAGATAGATGCTAGAAAACTGGATATAGTGGTCCAAGGAAAGAAGACAACAGTAGCACTGATCACTGAAATTGACACACCCAGTGACTACAGCATCTTGCGTACAGAGATACACAAAGTCATAAAATATTAGGATCTGAAGCAGAAATGAGAGCAATGTGGAAGAAAGATACCCAGGCAGTTCCAATAGTAGTAGGAGCAATGAGACTTATAAAAAAGAATCTATAATCATATTTAGATGTTACTAATACATGCAACCTGAAGAAGTCATTACTGGGTACATTGCAAGTGCTGTGAACAGCACTTCTGGCTGACATCAAAGATTGAAACAATACTAATTTCATGAACTTTAATTGTACTTTGACTTAAGAATGGGGTCCATTCCCATCATGCTATTAAAAACTCAAAAGACTTTGATAAATTTAAAAAAAAAAAAGGTTGTGATAAAAATTGATCAGTTGGTTGAAGCTAGGCTAAGGCTATATATTCATGTACACAGTGCAGAGTTGCATAAATGCATTCTGCACACTGCTTAGTTCAATGTCTGCCATTACTAATATTCGCAGACATGGATCACGGTAATGCCACTCTGCAGCTACGGCAACGTCTTTGAACTGTGCAATGGTACACCTAGTATGTCACCGTGTTGTATACAGGAAAATAAATTGGGTACTGAAATCTCACAAAAAGAGGGCGGTAAAACCAGAAGCAGAAAAAAAGAGAAGCAAATAAAATGGCTTGTACCATCCATTAAAAGAGAGATTAATGCCTTTCTTTGACTAAATGGGTATTAAAGATGTTTTTTTTCTGCCTGATCCTGTAAATGTTATTTGTCCTTGCAAGCTCTTTCAAGAGGGAAAGGTCCTGTCAGAGGACAGTGCTCTTTTGAAACAGACAGAGCATTTCATGAATTAAAAACAAAGAAACTGTGTTCTGGACCACTGTTAGCAACTCCTGATTTTATTTATGAATTTATCTTATATTCAGAAATATCAGAAGTAGGTTTGAGGGCAGTCCTATCCCAGGACATTCAATGTAAGGAGCACCCTGTTCACCATATTAACAGGAAGCTCTGCAATACAGAGATGATATATTGCACCATGGAAAAAGTGTGTTTAGCAAACCAGCTACTGCCTCTTTCCTGATGTATTCTTTACTGGGTAAATATTTTAGCTTATTAAGTGACTGTGGGTCTCTATGATGATATAGTAAGCAGACTGATAATACAGAGCTTTGTTGGTGGGTAGTATCCCCTACTCTTTCCATATAATGTGACCCTAAGGCCTAGCCATGCCAGTCCAAATACACACGTGTTGCTAAAGTTTTACATCCTATCAGTATGGATACAAAACTGGTGTGTGAGAGGATAGCAGGAGTCAAGGCCAGGATGAGGCCTACAGCCTGCAAATTTTGAAACAGCTCATTATTAACTGCAGTAACTCCTTTGACTGCATATATATATATATATATATTATATTGACCCATATACACACACACACACACACACACACACACACACACACACACACACACACACACACACACACACACACACACACGCATGAGTTTCCAATGCTGGATTGAAAACTCAAACTATTGAATGGCAAGTGATCAAGCACAATTGATCGATCACCTGCCAATGGAAAATCAAAGAAAAAACTGTTTAAACATTTTTTTTTTGCAGGGGGGGAAACTCCCCTGCATCCCCTGCTAATTATATATACCGACTCTGAGATTGCAATACAGTGGGGAAAAGTTAAATTCTATGATCCCCACTGTACCACAATCTTGCACTGAGAAAACGCTAGTACATAGATCAGCTGTACAAACTTTCTTTACAGTGTGAAAAGCTGATTTATCAATGAGTTGAGCAGAAGCTATATATATATATATATATATATATATATATATATATATATATATATATATGTGTGTGTGTGTGTGTGTGTGTGTGTGTGTGTGTATATACATGTATATATATATATATATATATATATATATATATATATATATATATATGTATGGTTCTATGTCTTCAGAATGTTGAATATAAGACAGAAACACACTTACGCGAAAGTACATAACATCGAAGATGTACTTATGCGAAGTACATAACATCGAAGATGTACTTTTGCGTAAGCCAGTTCTCTGAAGTGCATTACAGTGGGGATAAGGACTTACATCCTTTTCCCCACTGTAGTACGATCTCAGAGTTAGTATATTCAAGTAGGGGGGTGTGCAGGGGGGCTTTCACCCTGCAAAAGAGTATTTTACAAAGTTTTTAATTTCAGTTTTAGGGTAGGGGAGGGGAACGACTTTACGCAAAAGTACATCTTCGATGTCATGTACTTCGCATAAGTACATCTTCAATGTTATGTACTTTCACGTGTGTTTCTATGTCTTAAGTTCAATATTCTGACATTTCGCTCATAAGACATATACTCATATGAATATATATATGTATATATATATATATATATATATATATATATATATATATATAGGTTCATAGGTTCATAGGTTCATACTAGGCTATCTGCCCAAGGGCATTTATAAGCCTAGCCTATAGTTATGTGGCTTTCGCCACCCCTTTAGTTTGAATAAAAACTATGCCTATCATTTTGCTGTGCCTCTGTCAAGCAGTGACACTGAAGTAATCCCTGGGGTATATCTGCAATCTCCCATCCATTGGTCAAGATTCCTCTTGAACAAGGCCAGAGAGGTGCTCTGCCTCACATGTACCGGGATTTTGTTCCACAGCATAGGGAGTCTCTGGGTGATGAATCTGTCCCTCCAGCACATTCTATTTATAACCGTGTCAAGGTTTAAGTCTCCCGCCTTTGTGGTTCTGAGGGATCTAGACTTTTTGAGGTGAAGCATATTCATCAAATCTGGGTTTGACATGGCCTTATATGTCAGGCACAGGTCACCTCTGAGCAAGCGGTATGAGACTGAATAGAGCTGGAGTTCTTTCAGTCGGGCAGCATAAGACATATTTTGAGACCCTTTATCCTTTTGGTGAGGAACTTTTGGGGCCTTTCAAGCTGCAGCAGGTGTCTGGTCAGATACATTCCGAATGGGGCATTGTACTCAATCATAGGTCTAATGAGTGATGAGTACAGGCACACGATGACCTCCCTTGATCTAGATGTGAATCCCTTCATGATCAGGTGGGTGATATAGAAGGTTTTCCTAACTACTTTAGCAACATGAGTGTCAAACGAAAGGCTACTGTCAACCTGGGTCCCCAGATCCCTGATGACTTTTTCTGTGCTCAGTGGATTGCCACCTATATGGCAGCTAGGACTAACCTTGTTTTTCCCAAGGGTATGACTATGCATTTTTGGCGCTTAACTTCAGGCCATGGCTCTGGCACCAGTTATCCATTTCTGTGAGGCCCTTCTGGAGGATATCTGTGTCAGATGTGTTTTCGACTATGGCGCCCAGTTTGCAGTCATCTGCAAACTTTGTCAGCCATAACCCTCCTGTGTTTGCTTGTACTTCAGAAAAGTAGATGCTGAACAAGAGTGGACCCAGGACAGAGCCCTGTGGGACACCACTTGTGACAGGCTTTGAGTCTGACATGGCTCCAGCAACTCTGACCCTGTGGGTTCTGTCACTTAGCCAGTTTGCAACCCATCTTGTGATGTATGGGTTTACATTCAAGCTGATGAGTTTTTCGATGATACCTGAGTGGGGTATTGTGTCGAAGGCCTTTGCCAGGTCGAGGTAGGCTGTATGGACTGCCTTTCCTCATCAATGGCCTTGGTGACTGTCTCAAAAAGTCAACCAAGTTTAAGAGGCAGGATCTGCCTTTGACAAAGCCAAACTGGGTTGGATCCAAAGTCTGCACGTTCCTATGTCTTTATTTATGAGTTCCATTATGATCCTCTCCATGGCTTTGCAGATAAGGCTTGTCAAGCTAATGGGGCGGTAATTTCCAGGGTCTGTGGAGGCACCGCCTTATGAAGTGGGACCACAGTCGCCGTCGCCACTCCTTGGGTAATGATCCTGAGGTGAGGCTAAGATTAAACAGCTGTCCTAACTGTGGGTTTAATTCTCATTGAGTTCGTGAAGCACACAGCCGGGACACCATCCGTCCCATGGATGCTGTGTTTTTGCCTTAGTGAGGGCAGTTCTCACCTGGGCTGGAGATGTTTGGGGGCTACAATCCTCTGGAATAGATATCTCTCCTTTGGGGAGGGGGAGAAGTTTGCACTGAACCTGTCAGCCAGTATGTTGGCAATGTGTGTAGGTTCTGTAATTTTCACATCATTTTGAACTAATTCTGAGCATATCTGGGAGTTTCCTCCTAGGTTTCTAACATAGCTAAAGAAGGCCTTATGATTCTCTTTTAGAGTCCTTGGCAATTTTTCTCTCAAAATTTGCCTTGGATGATTTTATGAGAGCTCTTAGTTTTTTACTTATAATGATCAAAGGTGTCTTACCTTTCAAGGATTTTGCTCTATCTTGTAGTAGCTTCCTCCTTTGTTGTAGAGCTTGTTTATGGCTGGGGTCCACCAGACTGGACGCTTGCCTTTGGTACAGAGAGTCTTAGTTTTGTTTGGGATTGCCTGATCCATGCAGTCCTGTAGGTGCTGGTAGAAGGCATTTGTAAGTGATTCAGTGGTTTGAGTAATGTTTACCACTGGCTCAGGGGCCTTAAAGGAGACCACACTAGTTTTTAGAAGTGTGAAATCGGCTTTGAGAAGTTTTCACTGTGGTCTTTTTTGTTTCAGGTGGGGCGGGATGAGGACCTCCAGCGAGATTAGTTTATGATCTGATCTCACCAGTGAGGGGTATACTTCCGGTGTTGAACATTTTGATCCCATGTTCGTGATGATGAGATCAAGTATGTTTTCTCCTCTTGTGGGGATGGTGACTAGTTGTTCCATGGCATTTGAGTTTATGAACTCCAGGAATCTTTGGGTTAGAGTGTTCGGGCTTGAGTAGTGTTCCCAGTCTATATTAGGGTAGTTGAAGTCACCTAGTATGATGGTGTTTGGAGATACATTTATCCTCCAATGTTTTCAGGAAGGCCATGTGAGGTTCCTGAGTTTGAGAGGGTGGCCTGTAACATGCTACAGATTGCAGAGCAGTCTTGCCTATGGTTAATTGCACCTGGATGGTCTCCAATGCATCGTGCGTTGCCACCAACCTTGAGGTGTGGGTGTCCTTTATGAATATGGACACCGCCCCTCCTTTCTTGGTGTTGTCCGGATTTTGGGGCCGGAACGCATGATATGAGGTGAAACCTGTTAGTGCTGGGGTGCTCTCAGGAGCCTTGAACCAGGTTTCTGTCACAGCACAGGCATCGATGTTCTCCATATTGAGAAGGGCCTTGAGTGCGTGCATCTTGAGATTGAGACTTCTGGCATTGAGCAGCATTACCCTTAGTTTTTTTTCCTTTTTGGTGTTCTAGGGTGGTAGGTTTAGAATTTGAGCCTTGCCTAAAAAAGGCACTATGGGGGTGGCAAGAGACTTTGCCAATATCCGGAAGCCCAGGGGTGACAGGTGCAAGCCGTCCCTTGCGAAGCAGCGTGGATTGTCCAGCATGTCATCCCAGGCAAACAGACATTGGATCCCCTTTGAATGACACCAGAATTTAAGCCAATTATTAAAGCTGATTATCTTATCACTGTATTGTGGCATCATTCTAGGTGAAGGTAGGATACTGCTCAAGGTCAGGGTCATACCTGCCTGGGCTAAATAATCAGAGAGCTCCTCGATGTCCCTTTTCATGTAGTCCAAGGATTAAAGAAACTCCAGCTCTACTCAGTGGCATACCGCCTGCTCAGAGGTGATCTGTGCCTGACGTATAAAGCCATGTCCAACCTGGAATTAATGGACATGCTGCACCTCAGAAAATCCAAATCCCATCGAGCTCACGCTCGAAGAGACTTGAACGTCAGCACTGAAATAAATAGGACATGCTGGAGGGACAGATTCATAACCCAGAGGCTCCCTTCACTCTGGAATAAAATCCCAGTCCAGGTTAGGCAGAGTCCCTCATTGACTCACTTCAAGAGGAATCTTGATGAGTGGATGGGAGATCATAGGTTTACCCAGGGTATCACTTCTGTGTCACTGTTAGACAGAGGCAGAGTATACTAACAAAAGGGCATAGCAAAATTAATTTAAAATGGGTGGTGAAAGCCAAACACACTCTGGCTAGGCTTATAAATGCCCTAGGGCAGATAGCCTAGTATGAACCTATGAACCTATATAGAGAGACACAAAGTCATAATATATCAGGATCTGCAGGCATAAATGAGAGTAATGTGGAAGAAAGATACTCAGACAGTTCCAATAGTAGAAGGAACGGGTCTTATAAAATAGAATCTACAATCATACTTTGATATGCTATCAATCCATGTAACCCCATATGATTTGCAGAAGGAGTCATTACTGACCACATTGTGGGTGCTGCAAAGAGTACTTTCGGCTGACATGAAAGATTGAAAAAATACTAATTTCATCAACTTTAATCATACTTTGGCTTAGGAATGGGGTCCATTCCCATCATGGTATTAGAAACCCAAAAGATTTCTAGAAATGAAAAAGAGTGAAGGGTTGAAAGGAATACTAGGAATCGTGCAAACATTATGGAAATGAAGTGATTGAAAAACACTGGAAGCATGAGCTACAAACCATCATAGAAAATGAAGTCTACATCACATGGGATCATCCATTACCAACATTTCAAAAGATAGATGCTAGAAAACTGGATATAGTGGTCCAAGGAAAGAAGACAACAGTAGCACTGATCACTGAAATTGACACACCCAGTGACTACAGCATCTTGCGTACAGAGATACACAAAGTCATAAAATATTAGGATCTGAAGCAGAAATGAGAGCAATGTGGAAGAAAGATACCCAGGCAGTTCCAATAGTAGTAGGAGCAATGAGACTTATAAAAAAGAATCTATAATCATATTTAGATGTTACTAATACATGCAACCTGAAGAAGTCATTACTGGGTACATTGCAAGTGCTGTGAACAGCACTTCTGGCTGACATCAAAGATTGAAACAATACTAATTTCATGAACTTTAATTGTACTTTGACTTAAGAATGGGGTCCATTCCCATCATGCTATTAAAAACTCAAAAGACTTTGATAAATTAAAAAAAAAGGTTGTGATAAAAATTGATCAGTTGGTTGAAGCTAGGATAAGGCTATATATTCATGTACACAGTGCAGAGTTGCTTAAACGCATTCTGCACACTACTTAGTTCAATGTCTGCCATTACTAATATTCGTAGACATGGATCACGGTAATGCCACTCTGCAGCTAGGGCAACGTCTTTGAACTGTGCAATGGTACACCTAGTATGTCACCGTGTTGTATACAGGAAAATAAACTGGGTAATGATATCTCACAAAAAGAGGGAAGTAAAACCAGAAGCAGAAAAAAAGAGAAGCAAATAAAATGGCTTGTACCATCCATTAAAAGAGAGATTATGCCTTTCTTTGACTAAATGGGTATTAAAGATGTTTTTTTCTGCCTGATCCTGTAAATGTTATTTGTCCTTGTAAGCTCTTTCAAGAGGGAAAGATCCTGTCAGAGGACAGTGCTCTTTTGAAACAGACAGAGCATTTCATGAATTAAAAACAAAGAAACTGTGTTCTGGACCACTGTTAGCAACTCCTGATTTTATTTTTGAATTTATCTTATATACAGTAATATCAGAAGTAGGTTTGAGGGCAGTCCTATCCCAGGACATTCAATGTAAGGAGCACCCTGTTCACTATATTAACATGAAGCTCTGCAATACAGAGATGATATATTGCACCATGGAAAAAGTGTGTTTAGCAAACCAGCTACTGCCCCTTTCCTGATGTATTCTTTACTGGGTAAATATTTTAGCTTATTAAGTGACTGTGGGTCTCTATGATGATATAGTAAGCAGACTGGTAATACAGAGCTTTGTTGGTGGGTAGTATCCCCTACTCTTTCCATATAATGTGACCCTAAGGCCTAGCCATGCCAGTCCAAATACACACGTGTTGCTAAAGTTTTACATCCTATCAGTATGGATACAAAACTGGTGTGTGAGAGGATAGCAGGAGTCAAGGCCAGGATGAGGCCTACAGCCTGCAAATTTTGAAACAGCTCATTAACTGCAGTAACTCCTTTGACTGCAGAAATATATATATATATATATATATATATATATATATATATATATATATATATATATATATTATATTGACCCATATATACACACACACACACACACACACACACACACACACACACACACACACACACACACACACACACACACACGCATGAGTTTCCAATGCTGGATTGAAAACTCAAACTATTGAATGGCAAGTGATCATACACAATTGATCGATCACCTGCCAATGGAAAATCAAAGAAAAAACAGTTTAAACATTTTTTTTTTGCAGGGGGGGAAACTCCCCTGCATCCCCTGCTAATTATATATACTGACTCTGAGATTGCAATACAGTGGGGAAAAGTTAAATTCTATGATCCCCACTGTACCACAATCTTGCACTGAAAAAACGCTAGTACATAGATCAGCTGTACAAACTTTCTTTACAGTGTGAAAAGCTGATTTATCAATGAGTTGAGCAGAAGCTATATAAATATATATATATATATATATATATATATATATATATATATATATGTGTGTGTGTGTGTGTGTGTGTGTGTGTGTGTATACATATATATATAGATATGTATATATATATATATATATATATATATATATATATATATATATGTATGGTTCTATGTCTTATGATCGAAATTTCAGAATGTTGAATATAAGACAGAAACACACTTACGCGAAAGTACATAACATTGAAGATGTACTTATGCGAAGTACATAATATCGAAGATGTACTTTTGCATAAGACAGTTCTCTGAAGCGCATTACAGTGGGGATGAAGAATTACATCCTTTTCCCCACTGTAGCGCGATCTCGGAGTTAGTATATTCAAGTAGGGGGGTGTGCAGGGGGGCTTTCACCCTGCAAAAGAGTATTTTACAAAGTTTTTAATTTCAGTTTTAGGGTAGGGGAGGGAGCGACTTATGCAAAAGTACATCTTGATGTCATGTACTTCGCATAAGTACATCTTTAATGTTATGTACTTTCACGTGTGTTTCTATGTCTTAAGTTCAATATTCTGACATTTCGCTCATAAGACATATACTCATATGAATATATATATGTATGTATATATATATATATATATATATATATATATATATATATATATATATATATAGATATATATATATATAGATATATATATATGTGTGTGTGTGTGTGTGTGTGTGTGTGTGTGTGTGTGTGTGTGTGTGTGTGTGTGTGTATTGCCTAAACACAATTTCTTAGCAGGACAGAAATGATCAAGACAAAGAATTTTCACTACAATGAACAAACCTTTATTTAGACAACACACTCTTATACTTCTATATCAGGCAAGCATTAATAGTAATATCAATCCAGCTATACTTCTCTGTCAGGCAAGCATTAATATTATTATCAAAGAATAAAAAAAAAAGTTAATACATCATTGATAAAGTGAGAAACTTCATCCTAGCCCACACTTCAACTGAGAACTTTAAGCATACCTCTCAACCTCTGAGAGAAAGAAATCTGGACAAAGCCAGTGGGACAAAGGCCCAAAAATAGGGACATTTTTTAAATATTAGTCTTACAAACTTAGAAAGCTGATAGAATAACAAATTTTGCATTAGCATGAATTTTCTGAACGGTATGATGTCTGAAACTCAAATGTCTTTCATTATTTTCTAACTTAAATCTTTAATTATTTCCAGTAAACCACAATTTTATGAAAAAACGACCAAAAATATCAGGGAAAAATCTGAACATTCTGTGAAAATCTGTACAGTCAAGACATATAACAGGAAGTCCAGTTACAGTCAGGTAGGAGACTCTATCGGGAAAGTCCTGGACAGTGCGTCCACTGCACAGGTGAGGCTTCTACCAACCGGCAGAGAGTCCCGGTTTTTATGACCTAGCTGTTTACCAGTTTTCCTGGGAACTTAACTTTTGGAGATTAACAAAGATTTTCCAGAACAGACCAGAGATGCTGGAAATCCATCCCAGAATGTTCAAGTCAAGACTGTCAACCCCTATAACTCTGCAATTTCACTTGAAACAAATATCAAAGAATGTAACAAACAAGTACTTTATTAGACTTCTAGAAATGTAAAAGAATATAATAAACAGATGTCATTTATTCACGCAGACTAATAAATGTGTGTCTTATCAAACTGTTAGAAATGTAAAGGAATGTAATAAACAAGTGAATTTTAGTTGCATAGACTAGATGATAAACAAGTTTTAAATTAGTTCTGTTTCATACAAAAATAAAGAATAACTAAATTA
The DNA here is from genome assembly GCF_019279795.1 of Protopterus annectens. Lineage (NCBI taxonomy): Eukaryota > Metazoa > Chordata > Ceratodontiformes > Protopteridae > Protopterus > Protopterus annectens. The sequence goes on from NC_056750.1 coordinate 149,102,549, forward strand.
ACCCTTTCACTCAGTTCTCTCTACTGAGGCAGAAGTCAGTCTCTCTCATTCACTCAAGGTAAAAAACTTTTGTATCACATCTGTATCACATTCGGTCCTTTGGTTTCTGACTCACATATATGAGAACAATAATACCTTTTCAGTTTTCCAATGTATCTGATAAGCTAAATAATTCCAGAATGTTAATAAAATTAAGATCATCGTATTTATTAAAACAAGATGAATTATCCGATTTAATTATTTTGTTCCTGATTTTGACCATCCAGTAAATATGTCCAACCAATTGTGTGCTGTATCAGATTCAGTTTTCTTTGCCAAATGGATGACTGTATTACTCACTATTATACTATTCATTTCATGTTGCAATATCCTATGGTTTACAATCTGTAGATGTTTCTTTTGCTGTTGTGACATATTAATTACCCTATACAAGGAACCTAACGACAACGTCATATTAGGTAGAATAATTTCTTAATTCCACTGGTAAAATATACTGACATAACCAGCAGGTGTAAATACATAAGTAGTATTATACCACGTTAAATGAGTAATATTTGCTAAACAGCCAACAAAAGGTGTCCTTGTAGGGAAATATAAAGGCTGATTTGTTAGTAAACATACAACTTGCAGAGCAATTTCTACAAACATTTCAAAAGTAGGGGTAATATAGTCCATTTACATATGTTGACAGAGTTCTGCAGAAAACATGGTTGATACACAGGGGAATGCTGTTCACAGATGAATCTATTCATAGTGTCACTGCAATATTCCAATTGATGAGTCTTGTTGTTAAAGACTGTGTAATTTCCCGCTATTTGTGGCATCCAGTACTGGAAGAAATTAATTGGAGGTCCAAACACTAAAGGCAAAACCAAAAACTCACACATAATCTTTGGGTTAGTAACATTGAAATGCATAATTAGCCCTGTGCAATAAGGATCAGTAATTTGAGTTTTATTAAGATACAGTTTCATCCATTTCTCACCTGGGACCCATCTACTAAATAATTGTCACCAAGAATACTTGTTTCCTAACAAAAGTTCTGTTTGGACATAGTTTTTCTGCATTTGTACATACAAAAGTTGTAGAGAACACCTTGTCCAGTCACAAATTTTGTTACATTAATATCAAATTTTAAATTAACAAACAATGAATCACTGAATTGCATTAAGAATTCTTTTTCATAACTAACCATCTGTCTTTGTATATGCCATATTGTGGGATTCCACTGGGCCTGCAAATGTATAATTTGACAGATATCTTTACTGATAGCCTTTAATTTATTAGCCAGTGTTTCAATGTCAACTGACTTCAACGTTCCCATTCCAGTACCTATGCCACCCAACAATGTATCATACCAGGATCATTTTTTCCTACATTTTATAACATTTTAAAAAGTAATATTAAAATGTAATACAGTTTATGGATAGGTTTTTCCCACCTTTTTACATGTCAAAGGGATTCTTATTATTTCGTCAAAATGTGCTCTAGTGTTACTATTTAATACAGTTATTTATGAACCCCATGTGTGTCGATTTATGATTTGAGTTGTGTTCATACAAAACAATATGGTGATATTTCACAAAAGTATCAGTTCCATTCTGACAAGAGTGATAATTGTCTTTATACATATATACAATTTCAACATATTATGTCAGTTTCATTTTTAATTGTTATCATGACTTGTCCTTCATCTGGTAACTGAATATATAAATAAATGTCTTCTCCTCACTGTCCAAATGGTAAAGTTTCCTTCAAAAGTTAAATTAGCAATAAAGCATCCTTCTCCAGCAGGATAGGTAAAAGTTCCTTGTGTTTTATTCTGCGTACTGTTAACCCATCCCCAGTGAATCATTGTGGTGTTTTGCTGGGTGACTCTTATAGCGGGGGGTCATAGATTTGACCAGACAGACTCCGCACAGTACACTGATGAAGAATCTGAAAATCAGAGTAGAATAGCATAATATTTCTCATAAATAACATTTACTTGCAGGCACATGTTCCCATTTTGCCTGTCCTGGTTTCATCACTAGGATAGTATTATGCCTTCCAGTTGCATTACTCTCAGCCTGCTCAGGCTGCTTATCTGGTGATTGAATCCAGATTTTTGCCCCATTGTTCAGGTTTGTAGATCCAAACCCTTTGTCTCCTCTCACAGTTAAAGTAGTAGAAGCTGTACCTTTTGTTACGGTTCCCAGATATATCGGTATAATAATCAGTTGAGCAATTCTATCTCCCTTTGGTATCAACAGACCAGAATCACCAATATTTAGCAGTACTACTTTAATCTCACCTTGGTAATCAGCATCAATTACACCTCTTATTATTTGTATTCCTTTCAAGGATAATCTGAAACGTGGAGCAATCCATCCAAAATTTTCCAGCGGTATTTGAACCCCTATTCCAGTTTCAGTCAATTGAATGCCTCTAGGTTTTAACCTGTGTAATGCATGTAAATTTAAGCCTGCTGCTTCTGGGGTAGTCCTAAAGGCTGCTCATGCATCTTCCTTTATTTCCTAGTAAATAACAGTGTCTGTAGCTACATAAGGTTTGATTTGGAATAATGGAGTTAAAAGTATCTGAAGGGTATAGGAAGATCACAGATACCTTAACATCCTCTACTACAGCATGTGTAGATGTTTGCAGCCTATAGATTATGGCAAAATTATAGCTGTACTTGTATGCCCATATGTGGCACACTCAAAATTTCAGTCCATCCAGTCAATATTACTGCTGCAGAAACGGGGAGAGAAATTATTATTTTTTATGTCCCAGCTCTGTTCAAAACACCAATAAAGTGTTAAAATTTATTTGGAGAGGATGCACTCCAGGAATCATACTCCATCTTTTATCTACAACATAAAGCTTTAATGCACTCTACACTAGAAGGTTCACAGTATATAATCCTCTACAACTCGCCATTACCTCAATACTTCTGTACTTTGGCAGATGTAGATAACATCAGAAAGGTGGGAATATACCATATTTATAATCAAATTATTACCTTATATGTTGATCTACAAACAGAGTATAAGGAGATATTAGCCAGCGGGAAGACATTAGTCCCACTGGGTATATTTTTAAGTAAAATCATAAAAACTCCATTAATGATCACTTCATCACTGAAATGAAACTTTTCACCTGAAAATGTGTATACCGGCTATCGTTAACTCCAGATAAAATAGCAGCCTTTCCAGTTATGATATATCATCAGCGCTGACGATGTTTAAATGTACTATCTATCCTGTCATGGGAACATATAGTCTGGACTTGCAATGAACTCCAGAATTCCTGTTCAGAATTTTGGGATCAGGATCGTAAGGTCAACAGAATGGTTTGGAGGGACAGGTATGTCTCGCAGAGGATACCACTGCTGTGAAACAGACTCACCATCCACAATAAGCAAAGTTTATCCCTGTCCATTTACAAGTGCAACTTAGATCTAAGGATGAGAAACAGAAAATGTACCACAGGACTGCCCCCTGTACTACTAATGGATGGAGGCAGCTCCTAAATGCTTTATCCCATGCATGGGTCCCCTCAAGTTATCTATGGTATGATTCCAGATATTCTCATTAGGGGTAATATATAATTATCAACCATGGGAAGGGTATATAATAAAATGGGACCGATTATTTCAAGCAGAAAAGGGGAAATTGGTAAGCTTAAAATTGCCCACAAGTGTAGTTAACCTAATACTTACCTATGAACTTATGACCTATATAGGGAACGTTAACAAGAGAAAGAGAGATAGACAGGGTACCCTATAGACCCTCCACTCAAATGGCAAAAGCAAAACTCTTAAATATTATGATAGCAGCTAATTTATTTTATTTATGTATTGGCATATGTTTATCTGGAAAATCCAAATGGATAATTTTATCCATTTTTCTGTGGAGGTCCAGGGAAAAAAATATCCACAAATAAAAAAACATAAAATACATATAGATAAGTGAAATTGATGTTATGTCACAATATACTGCACATACATATATTAATACAAATATTAATACACATATGATATATGTAATAATACACATATTATTAATAAAACAAGATAAATACAATATCATGTAGCACCGAAATGTGTTAACGTTTCGTAAGTGTGGGAGTTTATTAGTCAGGCATAAAGCAAATCAGCATCACCGACCCCCTTTTTCCTATTCTACATAGTGTCAGGGTGCCGTGTTAACTGTCACTATCTTTCTCAATCCAATGCCAGTCTCCTACCTTCTTCAACACTCATGCCTGATTGTCACAGGTCTTCTCTCACACAACCTATCCACCTCTTTGCTGGATGCCCTTGTTTCCTCTTGCCTTCTTCCTATCTGTCCCAAATCCTCTTCACCAGATTGCTTTCTGCTTTTTTACTGCACATGTGCCCACACCACTGCGATATGTTTTCTTTAGTCTTTTCTGCAATTATAGCTACTTTGGTTTTTACACCAATGTCCTTATTTCTTCATTTGTCCCACAGTGTGCATCCTACCAATTACCTCGGGCACTTCATCTCCATGACCTCTAGCTTCTTCCTCCACAACCACCTCTCCCAGATACATGAAGCTGTTAACCTGTTCCACTACTTTCCCTTCTATCTCAGTTCTCAGCTTCTTCTGATTTACTCCTTTTGCTGCCATTACCACTGTCTTATTGGGGCTCCATTTCAATCCATGTGCCTTCAGTTTTGCATTCCAATCCTCTATCCTATGCTGAAGGTCTTGCTTAGTCTCTCTGTAATGCCACATCATCTTCATTCAGCAACTTTGTTGACTTGTCCCCACCAACCTGTTTGCAAATGTATTCCATCACTGGTGTAAAAAGCAGTGGCACAGGGCTGAGCTCTGATGCACAACCCACTCCCACTGGCAACACTCCTGTGAGTCCAAACACTGTTCATACTTGAGTCATTGGGTCTTTGTCCATAGCCTGCACAAGTTCTATGATTGTTCCTGTGATTTTGAACCATTGCAAGACTGCCCATATCAGCTCATTACCTCATCATATGCTTACTCTAAGTCTAGGATTGACCAGTTTGACTCTTTCCTCATCTCTAGCTTCTTCTCAACCATCTGCCTTATTGAAAACATTTGGTCAGTTGTGCTGTATCCTGATCTAAATCTGAACTGCTCATCTCCCATCTTACTTTCCACTACCCTTCATATTCTTTTATCAGTCACCCATTCCAGGACTTTCATACAGTATGACTGGAGTTTGATACCTCTATACTTCCCATGGTTGTGAATGCCCTTTTTGTTCTTGTACACTGGCACTAGTATACTTATTCTTCAATCATCTGGGATACTGCTATGAGTACCCTCAGGAGCCACTTTTCCCCTATCTTACCCAACATCTTTATCATATCTGCTGTAAGTTCATCACACAATGGGAACAATGAATAGTATGAGTCATGAAAGAGTTACAGTGGCTCAATTTTTACATTTTTTATTGTATAGTTGGAAAAACATAGCATGTTTATTTTACCACCTACACTCAGGAGATTTTATTTGTTGAACACCTGCCTTTAATGTTATGATTGGTTTTCCCATACATGGGGGGCATGATGAATATTATGAGTGATAAATAAACCATGATTCGTCATTTTTAAGTTTTTTTTATTGGATAACTAATTACATCTAGTAATTTTAGGATTGGTTACAACATCTGGGGGTATCTTTGAACAGATTTTTATTTGCTGTAATTTAACAGTTTGATTAATGGTTCCAATGATGTTGAATGATGAAAGTGCTTAGCCATATTTTAAAGCTACAATAAAGTATCTTCATGAGTTTGGATGTTCTGTTCATTTTTTATTATTCTTTTAGGGTGGGCTCTTCCTCTTCTTTCAATGTAAGCAGTGTAAGGGGTTTTCTTCATTCAGAAGCTGCTGGCAGTACTCCTTCCATTTGCCTTTTATGTCCTGTGGGCTGGTAAATGGGATTTTGCTGGCATCTCTTATGAAATGTGTCCAACTATATTTTTTATCTTTTGATCTTTGCCTGATAGAGTTTCTTTATGCTGTTTACCGAGTACCTTTCCAGAAGCTGGCAGGCTGCCTCTGATGTATTGTTCTTGCTATTGCAACTCCTCTCTTAGCCAACCAGTATTCCTCCCTTGCCTGGTCTGTCTTTTTTACCTCTAACTTTTTCATGCACGCCTTCTTTCTTTTGATGATTTTCTGGACTTCTGCATTCCACCACCAGCTTTCCATACTTACCTCACTATCTGGCTCAGCTGCATATCTGTTCGATAGCATTCACACAATCTGGCATGCACTGTCTTTGTGTGTTGCCTTCAAAAGCAAATGTCAGACTGGAAAATTTCAAAAAGTGGACAAGAAGGAAGGGATGAGAGGGGAGAATGAAAAAATAGTATTTCTTAGAGTTCAAAAGTGAGGTAGATATGAGAGGCAGGATAAATAATGAGTGAAAGAAAGACAAAGAGTCAGGGGAAAAAGAGAAAGAGAAATAAAATCAAGAAAAAATGAAAAAAAGGATTTGTATAGCTAATAGAGGATAAGCTGTTAAAAATTTAGCCAGGAGAGCTGGAAGTGCATAGTCGGGAGTTACAGAATTATTTTAGTTGTAGTTTAAATGAATGTTATGTATTGCCCTGATTGATGCAGAAATTGTGTTCCAGACTTTTGCTACACAGTGTGGGTACAGACTTTAACTGTAGTGTTTGTAAGGCTTATTTGTGTCAAGTAGATTTTTGACAGAAGTTTGAGGTGATGACTTGGGAAAGTAGTGGTGCAGAATTGTACTTATAGCTGGGCAGGAAGTGGGATTAAATATAATTTTGTGTGTTAAGAGAAGTTGATGCTAATATTCTATTCAGTTTAGAGTTTTACTACAAAAGAGTGATGTGTCCTGTGATTTGTAAGAGCTGCAATTATAGGTACCTTGTTATAACACTGTTCTAGTTTAGAGTGGCTTGGGGGTTAAGTTGTTGTGTCTTTCAGCTTTTCCCGGTTAGGGGTCGCCACAGCGGAACTCCGGTCCACTAATGATTGGTAGTTGATTTTTACATGCCAAGTTACCAGCCCTGATGCACAACCTTCAACGAAGGTACGCCCATTCACGCATGTCTCCACGCAGAAGATGCTCTAGCTGAGAATCGAACCAGACAGCATCTTACTGTGAGGCGGTTAAGTCAAGATGAGAAAAAACATATAATAAGAGATGGGAACAGTGGAACTTTAATGGATGCAGTAAAGAATTATTTGGCTCTATACAGCATTCCTATTTTTTGCTTATATTGCTTTCGATGTGTAGGTCATATGTGAGGTTAAGAAGACCATCACATGACATTGGAAAAATCCTTCCTAATCCCCCTCTCATAACTGAATGTTGGCACAAACTTCAAACCAAACAAAGAAATGAGTGGCAGATTGCCAAGTGGATAGGCTCAGATACCATGCAAGTTGTTATCCGTTCCCCCTAAAATGGTAGTGTTAATACTGTAGAAAATGAAATGTCTGAATAAATAACAAGATAGATATGTAATTGTAAACTTAGTAATTGTATCACACTTGGGACAAATGTAACTATTAGATGCAAAGCTGTCCTGCTCTCATTTTATTCCTCTGTTTTCTTTTCATTTACTTCTCACCAAACTAGGTCTTTTCCCTCCTTTCAGATTAATACAAATTGTTATAAAACACTCTTTTATGATGTATATTTTGTTTATGAAACAATTAATTCAGTTTCATGGTGCATATAAAAACATTTTATAAAAGAATTATATGTAAATTCATCATATACTTATAGGATAGGAATGTACATAAGTTATATATGTTGTACTTTAGTATCAATGCTTGTAATTTACAGCAGTTAATGAGGATAATTGAGACAGTTATTAGCTTCCTTTTTAGAATAAACTTACTCAAATTAATTTCTATCGATTCAGTGCAAAACTGGAACATTGCTGTAAATCTTATATGTATATATCTTTCTGGATGTTTGGAAAATCATAATGTATTAAAAAAAAAAGAAATGATAATTGATGAGAGGCATAATGGTATTAGTGTACAACAGATGATAACAACATCGCTTTAAAAAGATGACATTACTCAGTATACAGAATTTACCAATAAAACTGCTTTAACTCAGTTAAGTGAAACTATACACATATGTACACAAGAAATTAATGACTGATGACAGTGGTGTTAAAACAAAGATAAGAAGAACAGAGAGGTGATATTACATTAACATTTTGGTTAGATAGCAGAAATGTCCTGCTTTATAGAACTGTAAGTCAAAGGAATATGTTTGCTTTCTTTAATTGTGAAACTTAGAAGTGCTGTTCTTTTATTTCCTCCCTGGATATTTGCAATAAAGCTGTGTTTTATATATGTATAGCAATGCCTTCAGTGTTCGTTAGACATACATAAAAGTTTTCTGCTGTGTATAAGATTGTCGAATGTTGAGCTGGTTGAGTATAGTGTTGATTAAATGCTGCAGAAGATGAAGGAAGGAAAATATATATTTGCAGGTTTATTTTCCTAATACAGAAATGTTTGAGATACCAAATGTTTCAGCATTAAGGTTTGCAGGTTAGCTTTAAGTAAGGGGATATATTTAGTGTTGTGCTTCTGTGCTGGTACATGTGGTGTGTGTCTAAGCCTGTCTTGTATGATGGTGGTATTATGGAAATGTTTTTTCTAAGGTAAGGTGCAGGGTTAGGGTTAGGATTAGGGGCAGGGACAATGATATGGCTAGTAATTATTAGTAAGGTGGAGCAGTGGAATGAATCCCCCTGCACCACCTTACTAATACCTGCTAACTCTAACCATAGCCCTGCCACAGTCCTAACATAGCCTTGCACCCTATATTAGAAGAGCCCTTTCAATAACACTATCACTGTTCAGACTAATATGGACTGATTGTGATTATTTGTTTATTTATTTTAAGATAGCACAGGAAAAGGATTTCCCTTTTGTGAGGTTCTTGTTATAATACACACTCACACACATGTATATGCACACATACACGTGTATATGTGTGTGTGTGTGTGTGTGTGTGTGTGTGTGTGTGTGTGTGTGTGTGTGTGTGTGTGTGTGTGTGTGTGTGTGTATATATATATATATATATATATATATATATATATATATATATATATATATATATATATATATATATATATATATATATATATATATATATATATATACATAGTATGTGTTTGTGTGTTTGTGGGTAGACAGACAGCAGCCCCTGCGCTACCAGGCTATAACTCATTCCACACCTTTCAGCACCAGAAAATGGACTGAAGCTCCAAAGGCAGTGACGTCTCCATATTCATAAAGGCTATGCACAACCCAGACTAGTAGCCCAGCATAATGCATCAGAGAAACATCAGGTACAACTAACAGTGGGTAAGAAGGTGATTCATGTCGTAGCCTGCTATAGGTCCCCAACCATGTCCCAAGACTCTCATTCCACATTCCTAAGCACCCTGGAAACTATTAGGGTCCAACCCAACACTCTCTTACTGGGTGACTTCAACTACCCTCCATCAACTGGGAAAACTACTCATGCACCAATACACTTGCCCAATGCTTCCTGGAATTAATTAATTCCAATGAGCTGGAACAGCTCATTCTTACCCCCACTAGAGGAGGTAACATTCTTGACCTGGTTATTACTAACATGAGCAACCGTTGCTCAACAACAATAGTCAATTCCTCCCTGGTTATATCCAACCACAAACTAATTACCATGGAAATCCACATCTCACCCATGCCACCAGCAAAGGTAACCACCATGAAAAACTTCTCCAAAGCTGACTTTGGGCTCCTAAAAACAGACATGGCTACCTTCACAGCACCAATGTCAATGGAAAGTAGATGCATGACTGCTGAATCATACACCAATGCACTGTATGAGCACATGCATAAATGCATGGAACTAGCCATACCCAACAGAACCAAAACACTCTCACCAATCTGGTGGTCCCCTGCCATTAAAAAACTCTACAACAGAAGGAAGAAGCTGTTGCAGAAAAATGTGAAGTCCCAAGACTGGAAAAACTCCCTTATTAGCCTCAACAAAAAGTTGAGATCCCTCATCAAAACCTCTAAGGCTAACTATGAAGGCAGAATTGCAGCAGACGCTAAAACCAACCACAAAGCCTTCTACAGTTATATTAAGAATCTCCACGGCAATACACATATTTGCTCTAAGTTACTGCACAATGGTACCTCCTATACTAAGGTAACAGATATTGCCAGCATACTGGCCAACAGATTCAGTGCCAACATTACCCCTCTCTCCCCCGTAAAGGACCAATCACAATACCAGAAGAAAATCAAGCACCCAGCATTACTGCAGCACAGATTAAAGCTGCATTGTCCATGGGCAAGAATACAGCTTCCATGGGACTCGACAATATCCCTGGCTGTGTTCTACATGAACTACAAAGTGAACTGGCACCACACCTTTGTGCCCTGTTCAATCATAGCCTCACCTCAGGTTATGTCCCTACAGAATAATGCACTGCTACAGTCATCCCTCTCCATAAAGGAGGAGCAACTACAGACCTTGGGAATTATCGCCCCATTAGCCTGATGAGTCTGATATGTAAGGCTATGAAGTGCATCATCATGGACCTAATTAACAAGGATATAGGGAATCTCCAAACTCTGGATCCCACACAATATGGTTTTGTGAAGGTTAGATTATGCCTGCTCAACCTGGTTGACATCTTTGAGTCAGTCACCAGAGCTGTAGATAAGGGCAAGGCAGTTTGTACAGCCCACCACGATCTAGCCAAGGCCATTGACATCATTCCCCACTCAGGAATTATTGATAGACTCACCAAACTAGGCATCAACCCCTATACCACTAGGTGGGTTGCAAATTGGCTCACAGATAGAATCCACAGTGTGAAAGTAGCAGACTAAAAGTCAGACTGCCGACCAGTCATGAGTGGAGTCCCACAGGGATCGGTCCTGGGTCCTCTCCTGTTTGGCATCGATTTCTCAGAAGTCCAGGCCAACATGGAAGGACTCTGGCTGACCAAGTTTGCTGATGGCTGCAAGCTGGGAGCCATTATTAAGTCCCCAAGTGATATAGACATACTACAAAAAGGCCTCACTGAGACCAATGACTGGTGTCAAAACCATGTCCTTAACCTTAATCCCAAAAAATGTGTCATTTCCTTTGGGAAAAACACAGTTCCCACTAATTACCACATTGATGGCAGCCTAATAAACACTGAAGGAGTTATACGCGATCTGGGGACACAGGTTGACAGCAACCTCTCCTTAGACCACCACATTGTCACTGTGGTCAGAAAGTCCTTCTATGTGGCACATCTCATTAACAAGGGTTTTGCATCCAGGAAGAAAGAGGTCATCATCTCTCTCTGCTCTTCTCTCATTAGACCAGTCATCAAGTATAATGCCCCATTTGGCATGTACCTCACTAAACACCTGCAACAGCTGTAAATGTCACAAAAGTACCTCATGAAGTGGATCCTAGGCCTTAAACACATGCTCTACATGGACAGACTCAAAAAACACCAGCTTTTCTCCGTCTCATATCGTATGGCAATCTCTGCTTGACTTACAAAGCCATATCTGACCCGGCCCTGTTAGAAATGTCACACCTAAAGAAATCCCAATACCTCCGGACCACACACTCCAGGGCCCTCAACCTCATTACCACAATGAACAGAACATGCTGGAGGGACAGGTTCATAACCCAGAGACTGCCCATGCTCTGGAATAGACTTCCCATACATGTCAAGCAGAGCACCACACTGGCCCTTTTCAAGAGAAATCTTAATGAGTGGATGGGAAATAGAAAGTCCACCCAAGGAATCACTTCAGTGGCTCTACTTGATAGAGGCACTGGGAATTAATGGCAGCATGATGCCGGGGCACTTCTATGGGCTAGCCTTGTAAAGGCTCTAGGGCCATTGGCCTAGTGCACACCTATGAACCTATATTCAAGGAGAAAGGCAAAGGGATTGAGAAAGAGATATGAAGCCACTAAATTAAACCTAGAACTTATAGCTATATATATATATATATATATATATATATATATATATATATATATATATATGCATAGATATAAATATAAATACAGATAAAGATATACCCCAAGATTCAATAAAATCCATGTAGGCTCTGTGTAGAGGCTACATGGAATGTACCCATGTCCACGGCCATGGTTCCTCCTCGACAGCGTGCCATGCATATTAATCATGGAGTGCTGCCAAGGGAGAACATAGAAGCAGAGATACTGAATACATGTAGAGAGAAGTGTAGAAGCTATCCCATGGTTGTAAACGATGGATGAGACAGAAAATGAAAAACAATTCCAACAGCGAGCAGGTACCTCACTAACAACCACAGTTCAAATTCCAGCAAGAAAACAATACCAAGATAAGGCCTCAGGCTCTCGAAGTAACTTTATTGTAAAAACACAAGTGCGTTCACCATCAAGGCTTCTTCAGGTGTATGATACAAGATACAAACACGCCTATCTTTATACTAATAATCATTAAAGCACATGTTGTAATGGTAATCATCTTAAAGAGACAGTGACAAGGGCCATAGCATGAACACAAACTATATAAGAAACAATGTAAAAAACTAATACTGTATAAAACAATGGGTAAAAATATATAAGAGGATATATATACACATATGATATGCTTTGCTAGAGCGTTGAACATACTGCCCCTTTTTATATGGTAAATGTGTTCCTTGACCCTGTCTCTTAGATATCTAGCAGTTTTGCCAACATAAAATTTGTGGCAAATCTGGCAAGTTGCCAGGTAAACCACATGAGATGAATTACAGTTGGCACTAGTTTTTAAAATGTAAACCTCTCCAGTATCTGGATGTTGAAAGACTATCTTTGGATCAATGAACCTGCAGAGCTGACATTTGGCACAAGGTATAGTTCCACTATTATCTTCAGTTACTGTCATAATTTGATCTCTGGGGTAGCAGAGTTGCCTCCTTAATGATTTCTTATTTTTGAACGTAAACTGTGGACGTCTTCCAATCAACTACAAATGTTTTCATCTGAAGTTAGAATGTTCCAATAACTATTTATGATGTTAGTATATTGTCTTATATTTCTTGAGTAACTAAAGCACATCTTTAATTCTGGTGTGATCTTTGTATTCAGTGTATCATCCACAATTTGTTCAGAAAAATAAGGTTTAGCTCTGCTCTGCCTAAGTTTACTGACTGTGCTAATACTCTGGTCCACAAGCTTCTGGTCATAACCTCTTTCTGTCAATTCCCTGGATGTTCTATCCAGTTGTGCCACAAAATCTATTTCTCTGGCATTCAATCTGCATGCTCTATATGCTTGATTTTGTGCTACATCCCTAAAAACATATTGAGGGTGCATACTGTCTCTACTTAATAAGCTGTTAACATGGCATTCTTTTTCTATACATTTGGGTGTTTAACTTGCCATCCAGTTCTTGTAGAATCGAAACATCGAAGACATCGACCTTGCTGTAGGACCAATCCATAGTAAATTTAAGAAATTGCGTTGAGTTAGTAATACGTTTAAAAAATAACTCAAGTTGACCTATTGTGTCCCCCCCCCCCCCATAACAGAAAGAAGTCATCCACAAATCTGCGGGAGAACAGAACCTGATCTTTAAACTTGCTTGTAACTATATTTTCCTGTTCCCATTTTAACATTACTGCATTAGCATAACTGTTAGCACATGATGTTACCATGAATACCTCATTACATTGTAAGTATACCTCGTCCCTAAACATAAATATATTATTTTCTAAAACTAAATTCAAAAGAGTTTGAATCAAGTTCACTGTGTTACCATCATATTTTTGTGTATCATACATTAATTTGACAACAGTCTGGATCCCATATTCATTTGGAATAACAGTGTAAAGTGACACAACATCTAGAGTAACCAATAATGTCCTTTTCAACTCATCCTGTTGTTCTCTTTCACATGTAAATCTGTACAAATCCCTGACAAACTGTTCATTAACCTTGAGAATATGGTTAGAATTTTCCAAGAGTTTCCTCAAAAATTTTTCAACAAAAATGGAAATAGATTCTGTGCACCAATTTCTGCCTGCAACAATGGGTCTCATAGGGGGATTCTCCTTGTTCTTGTGTATTTTTGGTAGACCCTGGATTAGAGGGATTGTAGGTTTAAATATAAGAAAATAATTAAGTAAACCTTCATCAATAAGGTCCATGCTGGCCATTTCCCTTATTCCATTATATACTGTAGCAACCATCTTGTTCACTTGTGTCATATTAATAACCTTATAAAAAGTACTGTCACTTAATAACAAAAACATTCTTTTATCATAATCTATTCTATCTAAAATTATAATTTGCCCTCCCTTATCTGCAGGTCGTATCATAATAGATGTATTAGTCTGTAAACCTTTTAATGCTACACTTTCATCTTTGGATAAGTTATACCACTTCTTATAATATTTCTTTTTCTGTTCATGAAAAACCTTGTATGCATCATCTATACAGACTTGCTCAAATGCAGAAATTAAAGGGCTCAATTTAGGCATAAAAGAGCTAGGTTTTTTAAAAATACAATCATTATCAGAAGTGTTATTAGCATATAAAACCTTTAACATCAAGTTTCTAGAGAATAGCTTAATATCAATGGCAATGTCTGTAATATCAGAGTCTAAAGCTGGAATAAACGAATGTTCTTTACATAGCACACCGCTTTCATGTTCAGATAGCACATAAGGTGATAAATTAACAATCAGTTCTTGTTTTTCAGAAAAGCTTTCTTTATGGTAAACAGACTTACAGTTCCATCTGTATATTTCTGTTTGTTCCTCATTGTGCTTCTCCCTCTTGATTGCGCTGAATTCAATCCGCCCCTGCCTCAGCTTATAGATCTCACTCTCGTGGGGAGAGGAAAGTTTAAAGCAAGGATGCTCGAATGTCCTAAAAAAGAATTGGTGATGTGATGTTGAACATCTTCAATCTCGCTGTCATCAGAAATGCTGCAATTCGCTGCTCAATGTACTTGAGCTTCAGTAATAATATTTTTCTTCTTAAAAGCTGTTGTCCCAGTGGCTGGTGTCTCAGTGGCTAGCGTGTTACGACCTAACTCAACTGCTGTTAAGTTCCATCCTTCCGTTGTTTCCTATATCATATAGTGATTCCGGTTGGTCGTTGGTACAGACACATTCCCCTCATTAGTCGTATCCTTAGAATTAATATTATTAGAAGAAGAAATAGCGGCTGCTGCCAAACCCTTGGTGTTACTACTATTGTTATTTGCGTAACTTGGCCACATAAATACATGGCCCTGCGAATAATCTAGTCTGTCCCTTTGTAATTTTTTGAGTTTAGTTTGTGTCAATTTATGACTATACACAAGGACGTTCTCTAGCATGTCATTGATGTATTTCATAGTCAAATCAGGGTCATATTTTCTGCATAAATCTCAAGATATTTATTCTTGATTTGAGGCAAAAGTTTAATTTCTTCTTTTTCAGCAGCCGTTGATCATAATTTCAAGTAGCCAATACTAGTTTGTAAATTCAGTTTTTGCCATTCACACAGCAAAGTAGAGTCACAGTCTTTTTGGGCAGGCATCTTAAGGATCCTCAGCCCCCTAGGTACAATGTTCTCAGTGATACACGTCTGTAAGTGGTATTTCTCAAATTGTACTCTCTTTAATTTGAGCAACACTTTTTCCAGTGAAAATAGTTCACTCTTCAGTGCCACATAGTCTATATTCTCTACATCATCTCCTTCAAACACAGCTTCACTGTTCAATAAGGGATTTGTTTTCTCGCTCACCTTACAGAGGAACTGATTAACATTACAGTCAGTCCATTTTGTATCAGGTACAGGATTATATTCCAGCTCAATATTCTCTATCTCAGCCTGCATACCTGTAGCCATTTCCCTGGGTCCATAGGAAAAATAGTAAAACCAGCAAAGAAAATGAAAAACAATTCCAACAGCGAGCAGGTACCTCAGTAACAACCACAGGAACCTTATCTTGGTATTGTTTTCTTGCTGGAACTTGAACTGTGGTTGTTACTGAGGTAACAACAATAGTAGTAACACCAAGGGTTTGGCAGCAACCACTACTATTTCTTCTTCTAATAATATTAATTCTAAGGATACAACCAATGAGGGGAATGTGTCTGTACCAACGACCAACCGGAATCACAATATGATACAGGAAACAACGGAAGGATGGAACCTAACAGCAGTAGAGTTAGGTTGTAACACGCTAGCCACTGAGATGCCAGCCACCGGTAAAACAGCTTTTAATAAGAAAATTATTATTACTGAAGCTCAAGTACATCGAGCAGCGAATTGTTGCATTTCCAATGGCAGCAAAATTGAAGATGTTCAACATCACATCACCAATTCTTTTTTAGGACATTCGAGCATCCTTGCCTTAAACATTCCTCTCCCCACGAGAGTGAGATCTATAAGCCGAGGCAGGGGTGGATTGATTTCAGCGCAATCAAGACGGAGAAGCACAACGAGGAACAAATGGAAATATACAGATGGAATGGTAAGTCCGTTTACTATCAAGAAAGCTTTTCTGAAAAACAAGAACTGATTGTTAATTTATCACCTTATGTGCTATCTGAACATGAAAGCGGTGTGCTAAGTAAAGGACTTTCGTTTATTCCAGCTTTAGACTCTGATATCACAGACATTGTCACTGATATTAAGCTATTCTCTAGAAAGTTGATGTTAAAGGTTTTATATGCTAATGACGCTTCTGATAATGATTGTATTTTTAAAAAACCTAGCTCTTTTATGCCTAAATTGAGCCCTTTAATTTCTGCATTTGAGCAAGTCTGTATAGATGATGCATACAAGGTTTTTCATGAACAGAAAAAGAAATATTATAAGAAGAGATATAACTTATCCAAAGATGAAAGTGTAGCATTAAAAGGTTTACAGACTAATACATCTATTATGATATGACCTGCAGATAAGGGAGGGCAAATTGTAATTTTAGATAGAATATATTACAATAAAAGAATGTTTTTGTTATTAAGTGACAGTACTTTTTATAAGGTTATTAATATGACACAAGTGAACAAGATGGTTGCTACAGTATATAATGGAATAAGGGAAATGGCCAGCATGGACCTTATTGATGAAGGTTTACTTAATTATTTTCTTATATTTAAACCTACAATCCCTCTAATCCAGGGTCTACCAAAAATACACAAGAACAAGGAGAATCCCCCTATGAGACCCATTGTTGCAGGCAGAAATTGGTGCACAGAATCTATTTCCATTTTTGTTGAAAAATTTTTGAGGAAACTCTTGGAAAATTCTAACCATATTCTCAAGGTTAATGAACAGTTTGTCAGGGATATGTACAGATTTATATGTGAAAGAGAACAACAGGATGGGTTGAAAAGGACATTATTGGTTACTCTAGATGTTGTGTCACTTTTCACTGTAATTCCGAATGAATATGGGATCCGGAGTGTTGTCAGATTAATGATAGTAACAGAGTGAATTTGATTCAAATTCTTTTGAATTTAGTTTTAGAAAATAATATAGTTATGTTTGGGGACAAGGTATACTTACAATGTAATGAGGTATTCATGGTAACGTCATGTGCTAACAGTTATGCTAATGTAGTAATGTTAAAATGGGAACAGGAAAATATAGTTACAAGCAAGTTTAAAGATCAGGTTCTGTTCTCCCACAGATTTGTGGATGAACTCTTTCTGTTATGGGGGGGGGGGGGGCAATAGGTCAACTTGAGTTATTTTTTAAACATATTACTAACTCAACACAATTTCTTAAATTTACTATGGATTGGTCCTACAGCAAGGTCAATGTCTTGGATGTTTCGATTCTAAAAGAACTGGATGGCAAGTTAAACACCCAAATGTATAGAAAAGAATGCCATGTTAACAGCTTATTAAGTAGAGACAGTATGCACCCTCAATATGTTTTTAGGAGCATAGCACAAATTCAAGCATATAGAGCATGCAGATTGAATGCCAGAGAAATAGATTTTGTGGCACAACTGGATAGAACATCCAGGGAATTGACAGAAAGAGGTTATGACCAGAAGCTTGTGGACCAGAGTATTAGCACAGTCAGGAAACTTAGACAGAGCAGAGCTAAACCTTATTTTTCTGAACAAATTGTGGATGATACACTGAATACAAAGATCACACCAGAATTAAAGATGTGCTTTAGTTATTCAAGAAATATAAGACAATATACTAACATCATAAATAGTCACTGGAACATTCTAACTTCAGATGAAAACATTTGTAGTTTGATTGGAAGACGTCCACAGTTTAAGTTCAAAAATAAGAAATCATTAAGGAGGCAACTCTGCTACCCCAGAGATCAAATTATGACAGTAACTGGAGATAATAGTGGAACTATACCTTGCACCAAATGTCAGCACTGCAGGTTCATTGATCCAAAGATAGTCTTTCAACATCCAGATATTGGAGAGGTTTACACTTTAAAAACTAGTGCCAACTGTAATTCATCTCATGTGGTTTACCTGGCAACTTGCCAGATTTGCCACAAATTTTATGTTGGCAAAACTGCTAGATATCTAAGAGACAGGATCAGGGAACACATTTACCATATAAAAAAGGGCAGTATGTTCAATGCTCTAGCAAAGCATATCAAAGAGACTAATGTACAACATACTTTTTTATTTAGAGTACTAGGTAAATGCAATGAGTTTTCAAGGGGAGGGGATATCAGAATCCATACTGAGAATTTAGAAACCAAATGGATTCTGAAATTAAGAGCAAATATTGGTCATGGTTTAAATGACTATATACCATTGAAACCAAACACATAAACACACAAACCAAAACAGCAAACCAAACACATAAACACACAAAAACATACTCGGAGGCTCTAAATAAAAATCTGCCTAAGCAGCAGAGACCTCCAAAGCAGACACCCAACCAACCGCTACCCCAAAACAAAACACGTGCAACACATAGCTCACAAAGCCAGTGTGCCGAATAGTCACAGCCCTTAAGGCTAAACAACACACCTGATTCACTTGTAATAGGTGACTCTATCGTCAGGCACACTGATGTCCTGCTCACCAGGCTGAACAAGGAGAAGGTCACAGTGAGCTGCCTGTCAGGCGCAAGGATCTGCCACATAAAACAAGCACTCAGATCACTCCAAGGCAAGTACAAATATGACTCAGTCATTGTCCATGCTGGTGTGAATGACCTGAGACATATCTCCCTGGACTACATGAAAAGAGACATAGAGGAGCTCTCTGAACATGTAGCCCAGACCGGTATGACCCTGACCTTGAGTAGCATCTTGCCCTCACCAAGAATGATGCCACACTATGAAGACAAGATGATCAATTTCAACAACTGGCTTAAGTATTGGTATCATTCAAAGGGGATCCAATGCCTGTCAGCCTGGGATGACATGCTCGACAAGCCACGATGCTTCGCTAGGGAAGGCTTGCACCTATCACCCTTGGGCTTTCAGATATTGGCAAAGGCTCTTGCTACCCCCATACTGCCTTTTTTAGGCAAGGCTCAAAAGACAAACCCACCACCATAGGTATCACAAGGGATAAAAAACTAATAGTAGTGCTACTCAACGCCAGAAGTCTAAACCTCAAGATGCATGCACTTGAAACTCTCCTTAGCATGGAGAACATTGA
Source organism: Protopterus annectens (assembly GCF_019279795.1). Classification (NCBI taxonomy): domain Eukaryota; kingdom Metazoa; phylum Chordata; order Ceratodontiformes; family Protopteridae; genus Protopterus; species Protopterus annectens. The sequence goes on from NC_056750.1 coordinate 149,122,208, forward strand.
TATCTGTGCAGTAACAGAAACCTGGTTCAAGGCTCCCGAGAGCACCCCAGCACTACCAGGTTATACCTCATACCATGCTTTTCAGCCCCAAAACTGAACCACAAAAGGAGGGGGAGTATAAATATTCATCAAAGATACCCACACCTCCAGGTTGGTGGCACAGCACGAAGCATCAGAGACTATCCATGTGCAACTAACAGTGGGTAAAACTGCCTTCCAGTTTATAGCCTGCTACAGACCACCCTCCCAAACCCAGGAACTCCACTCGGCCTTCCCGAGAACACTGGAAAATATGAAGGTCTCTCCAAACACCATTATATTGGGCAACTTCAACTACCCAAATATAGACTGGGAGCATTACTCCAGCTCCAACACCCTAGCCCAAAGGTTCCTAGAATTTATAAACTCAAATGCTATGGAACAACTTGTTACCACTCCCACAAGAGGGGAAAACATACTGGACCTGATCATCACCAACATAGGGACTCTATGCTCCAGACCAGAAGTGTATCCCTCACTGGTAAGATCAGACCATAAATTAATCTCACTGGATATTCACATCCCGACCCCACCCCCTGCCCAGAAAACCACAGTGAAAAACTTCTCTAAAGCAAATTTCACACTCCTCAAAACCAAGGTGGAATCCTTCAAAGCCCCCGGGCCTGTGGAAAATATGGCCCAGACTGCAGAATCATTTATAAATGCATTCTATGAACACCGTCAGGAATGCATGGATCATGCAATCCCAAATAAAATCTAGACCCAATCCTCCAAAGGCAGACGTCCTGTCTGGTGGACCCCAGCCATAAACAAACTATACAATAGAAGGAGGAAGCTACTACATGATCCCAAAAAGGGAAGGCATCTCTGATCAGTATTAGCAAAAAACTACGGGCACTCATAAAATCGTAGGCCAGCTTTGAGAGAAAAATTGCACAGGACACTAAGGATAATCACAAGGCTTTCTTTAGTTATGTTAGGAACCTGGGTGGGAATTCCCAGATATGCTCAGAATTTGTCCAACATGACAAAAAATACACCGAACCCACAGACATTACCAACTTCCTAGCTGACAGGTTACATGCAAACTTCCCCCCCTCCCCACCAAAAGAGCAAATATCTATCCCAGCAGAGTGCTGCCCCCCTGACATCTCAGATGCTCAGGTAAGAGCCACCCTCTCCAAAGTAAAAAACACAGCATCAATGGGACCAGACGGTGCCCCGGGCTGCGTCCTACATGAACTCCAAGAAGAGCTAAACCCAAACATAAAACTACTGTTCAATCTCAGCCTTACTACAGGATATGTACCCAAAGAGTGTCGTACAGCAACGGTGGTCCCTCTCCACAAAGGTGGTGCCTCAACAGATCCTGAAAACTATCGCCCCATAAGCCTAACTAGCTTGGTCTGCAAAGCTATGGAAAGGATCATCATGGACCTTATAAATAAAGATATTGGGGACCTATAGACAATGGATTCTACCCAGTTCGGCTTTGTTAAGGGCAGATCTGCCTCTTAAACTTGGTCAATTTCTTTGAAACAGTCACCAAGGCCATTGATGAGGGGAAGGTGGTCCACACAGCCTACCTGGACCTCGCAAAAGCCTTCAATACAATACCCCACTCGGGCATTATAGATAAGTTCACCAGCTTAAATATAAACCCCTATGTCACTAGATGGGTTGCAAACTGGCTCAAAGACATAACCCACATGGTTAGAATTGCTGGAGCCATGTCAGACTCCAAACCAGTTACAAGTGGTGTCCCACAAGGCTCAGTCCTGGGACCTCTCTTGTTCGGTATATATTTCTCAGAGGTACAGGCCAACACGGAAGAACTGTAGCTGACCAAGTTCACAGATGACTGCAAACTGGGCACCATAATCGACTCTCCAGCTGACACAAGCATCATCCAAAAGGGCCTCATAGAAGCAGACAACTGATGCCAGAGCCATGGCCTCAAGCTAAATGCCAAAAAGTGTATAGTCATCCCCATTGGCAAAAACAAAGTGCCCACAAATTACCACATAAGTGGTAATCCATTAAGTATGGAAGAAGTAATTAGGGACCTGGGGACCCAAGTTGATAGCAATCTCTCATTTGACAACCACGTGGCCAAAGTGGTTAGAAAAACATTTTATATAGCCCACCTAATCTTGAAGGGATTCACATCTAGATCAGGGGAGTTCATCGTTCCTCTTTACTCATCTCTCATCAGGCCCATAATTGAGTACAATGCCCCTTTTGGGATGTACCTTACCAGACACCTGCAGCAACTGGAAAGACCCCAAAAGTACCTCACCAAGAGGATCAAAGGGCTCAAACAGATGCCATATGCTGCCCGGTTAAAGAAACTCCAGCTCTACTCAGTGGCATACCGCCTGCTCAGAGGCGATCTGTGCCTGACGTATAAAGCCATGTCCAACCCGGAATTAATGGACATGCTGCACCTCAGAAAATCCAAATCCCATCGAGCTACGCGCTCGAGAGACTTGAACCTCAGCACTGAAATAAATAGGACGTGCTGGAGGGACAGAATCATAACCCAGAGGCTCCCTTCACTCTGGAATAAAATCCCAGTCCAGGTTAGGCAGAGTCCTTCATTGACTCTCTTCAAGAGGAATCTTGATGAGTGGATGGGGGATTGTAGGTTTACCCCGGGTATCACTTCTGTGTCACTGTTAGACAGAGGCACAGTATACTAACCTCAAAAAAGGGCATAGCAAAATTAATTTAAAATGGGTGGTGAAAACCAAACACACTCTGGCTAGGCTTATAAATGCCCTAGGGCAGATAGCCTAGTATGAACCTATGAACCTATGAACCTTTGAACCGAAACCTGTTTTAAAGAATAGACCACTTCGAAGGCAATACTGTGTGCTTCTATTGTGGTATATTTAGTTATTTATTTATGTATTTCTTACTTGTGTAGAATTTTTTAGACAGTTACATATGTGTATATATATTCTCTTACATATTTTTACACATTTTTTATACAGTATTAGTTTATTACATTGTTTCTTATATAGTTTGTGTTCATGCTATGACCCTTGCCACTGTCTCTTTAAGATGATTACCATTACAACATGTGATTTAATGATTATTAGTATAAAGATAGGTGTGTTTGTATCTTGTTTCATACACCTGAAAAAGCCTTGATGGTGAAAGTGCTTGTGTTTTTACAATAAAGTTACTTCGAGAGCCTGGAGCCTTATCTTGGTATTGTTTTTAATGGATGAGATGTTATGTGCAGGGTAAGGCTCCCTGTAATGTTCCCTGCTACTGTTGAAATGCTGTGAATTAATAGTTTGTGTTTTAAAATTCTAATTTTTTTAAATACCTGTTTGTGTGGTGCAGCACAGAGCACAGCAATGCCAAGCTGCACTTACAAATATACACATGCTACACATCTAAAAATAGAAACCGTAATTAATTGTCATTTCTTTTTTTTTAATGTTGGTTTGGGCCATGCAGAGCACCTAAATGAGAAGCTGTGCTTACACAGACATAGTTGACACCTGCCAGACATCTAAAAATAGAAACCTGATGTAATTATTTATTTATTTATGGTTACGTTTAAGCCTGTTTGCAAGGCACAGAGCAGTAGCTTAGTAGTATATGTGAAGGTATACTACTTTATGTACTATTGAAGCAGCTAAATGGGTAGAGTGACAAACTAAAGCTTTGTAGCTCTTGGGTTTGAATCCCTAACAGATGTACCATTTGTGTAATGTAGATTTTCTTTTAATTTAAAAACAAAACATTTGGAAGAGCTGCACGGTGTTAAGCACTGCTTAAACATGATAAATGACTACTAATGTTTGCGCATTGCTAAGCTTCACTAAAACCATGGTTGTGCAAGATTTTGCAATACTCACTACACTTAGCTGGTTTTCATGATACTAAGCAACAAGGTGCTTTTTTTGAATGTTGCTGATCATATGTAAGGGAGGGAAAACGGCCTATACTAAGGCAAATAGGTGGGAATTCTACAACAGTTGTTGGAGTCTTTCAAACTGTCAGCATGCCAGGCAGTGTTGGAGAGTGTGTGCTTTTAGGCACAAACATGGGGTGTGCAGGAGTCCAGGGTTTTTGTTGGGCTCCTGATACATAGTTATGAACCTAGGTTGCTGCAGGACAATTAGCAGGGCTCAGAATGTAAGGCTGAGGCCTGAGATCGATTGGGCAGGGAACTAACCAGTGCTACTGGTATCTCCCACACTGGTGAGCAGTGTCATCACAACTATGATGACCTGAAGCATAGAAAGAGGGGAACTCTTTGGACACCTGGATCCAGAAGGCCAAGGCTGGGCATGCCCCAGACATAGGTAAGTATTTCTTCTACTATTTTATTAAAATGCAAGATAAATGTGTGCAAAACTGGTACGTATAATGGTGTTCTTTTCTCCCAGCAGCTACAGCTGAGAGGGCTCACAACATGCAATCCCATGCTGGGCGCCTGGTCAGGTTGTGCCATGAGTGTGATAAGTATGGATAAAGTATTCTAATTGTAGTGAAATAAACAATAAACAATAAAAAATGCACTGCAATAAAGAATAAGCAATAAAAACTGTAGTGCAATAAAGAATAAAGAATAAAAGAGGTAGTACAATAAATGAACAATAAAAACCGTACTGCAATAAACAATAAACAGTACCAATAACAGTAAGCAAAAAGGTGGAAAGCAGGATTGTGGTGCCGTAACATAAATGAAGTAGAGCTGTATGCATTGCATGTCTATGGTAAGGTTGCTGCAGTCAACTGCAAACTGTAATAACTATAGACTGCAAAAGTAATGGCCTAAAAAATGTATTGCACAAGTCATAGCACAGTTCAAGGCTGTCGCCACGCCAGTTTCAGTCATATAATGCTCCCTTTTCCTTCCACTCCAGAAACAACAGGTATATGGTTGAGTTAGCCCACTCTATGGGCAGATATTGTGTGTAGACTTTACAGATAATAAACACCAATACTAATAAAGTGTTAAGCAGGGTTGTGGTATCTTAACTAAATCTATCTTAATATTTTCATTAGGTCTGTATTCATTGCATGTCTGTTCTAATGTCACTGCAGTCAAGAGTAAAACTGTAATAACTGTAGAATGCAAAAGTAATGGCCTCTAAAATGTATTGCACAAGTCATAGTACAGTTCAAGGCTGTCTCCATGCCAGTTTCATTCACATAATGCTCTCTCTTTCTCCCACTTTAGGAACAACAGGTATATGGTTGAGTTAGCCCACTTTATGGGCAGATATTGTGTGTAGACTTCACAGATAATCAACACCAGTACCAATAAAGTGTCAAGCAACACTGTGGTTTCCTAAATAAATCTGTCTTAATATTTGCAGTAGGACTGTATTCATTGCATATCTGTTCTAAGTTGCTGCACTCAATTGTTACATTATTTGCAGATGTCCCCCTGCAGTCACAGCTTTTGGGTTCTACTCCCATGTCTGCCAACTAAGGCATGATGGCTGTCTAGTCTGCTTAATGTACAGGAATATACCTCTCAAATGTCATGATTTTTTGTAATGTAATTACAATTGCCTAATCTGTCTTGTCCATGATTACCAGATAAATGATTATCTGGAATGCAATGTACAGATAGACAAACAAGTATGTGTGTATATATATATATATATATATATATATATATATATATATATATATATATATATATATATATATATATATATACACATAATATGTGCAGAAGACTTTGTGAGGTATCTGGGGTAGAGTAAAATAATTGATCTAGTGGAGGTTATCCTACATTTGAGAAAGGTACACTTAAATGAGCTGGTTAAATAGGATTTGAAAGTAATGTTTATTATCTAGGATCCAGATTTCTAGAGGAAGGGTATTCCATATTTTTGCAAAGGCATTAGAGTACAGGGAGTCACCTGAACAATTCCTGCTTTTAACTATTTCAACTAGTGCTTTGTTGGTGGATCTTAGAAGATGATTGTTAGTGTAGAGATTTAGTAGATCTTGTAGAGCTGGAGCTTTTTTTTAGGGTGGTATAGGATCTGATGAGCAATTGTAATCTGGTTATAGGCCAGTACGTTTGGTAGTTCCAGGCAGGATAGTTGTTTCATGGCTAGACACTGGTGGGTCCTGAAAGCTGAGTCAGTAGCAAACTTTGCAATTTTGTTATAACAGCTAGTTAATTTATTTAAGTCTCCATTGTTTAGGTCAGTTAGTATGGGGGAAGCATATATAAGTGTAGAGTGTAGGTGTTTTTTTGCAATGGTAGCTCTACTTGTTATTGATGAGGTAGTTTTTGCATCTGTACAGGCTGCCATTTTTTTTGTTCATTTGTTATTGTTTGTGCTACATGTTTGTTGAATTTCAAGTTGTTATCTATGATAACTCTTAATAGTTTGGTTTGTAAGACTGGTGTGATAGGAGTATTGTTTGAGGAGATTATTTTAATTGGGGGAATGGGGTCTGTGGCTTTTGAAGGCTGACATAGGATTAGTTGTGTTTTTTTAAGTTTAAATATTAGTTGAGAGTTGGATATCCATGTTTGTGTGTCATTTTCTGTCATGGCTTCAGATGGCTTTTCTTGTTACAACAGTTTGGTTTATGTTTCTATATTAGTAAAGGGTTCTTGGGTAATTTTCTGCAGAAGTTGAAGACAGGGGGCAGAGCAGATTAGTGCAGAGTCGGTGGTGTGCTGTATGCATTACATGTCTATGGTAAGGTTGCTGCAGTCAACTGTATTAACTGTAGAATGCAAAAGTAATGGCCTGAAAAATGTATTGCACAAGTCGTAGTACGGTTTCAAGGCTGTCACCAGGCCAATTTCAATCACATAATGGTATCTTTTTCTTCCACTCCAGGAACAAAAGGTATATATTTTGAGTTAGCCCACTTTATGAGCAGTAAATGTGTGTAGACTTCACAGATAATTAACACCAATACCAATAAAGTGTTACGCAGGATTGTTATATCCTAACTAAATCTGTCTTAATATTTTCAGTAGGGCTGTATTCATTGCATGTCTGTTCTAAGCTGCTGCAGTCAATTGTTACATTATTTGAAGATGTCTCCTGCAGTCAAAACTTTTGGGTTCTACCCATGCCTGCCAACTAAGGCATCATGGCCATCTAGTTCACCTAATGTACAGAAATATATCTCTCAACTGTCATGATTTTTCATAATGTAATTACACCTGCCTAATCTGTCTGGTCCATGATTACCAGATAAATGATTGCCTGGAATGCAATGTATTTTCAAATCCATTTACATAACACCTTGGTAGTTATGTACATGCACATTATGTAAAACTGTTCTGTATAGTTGTGTATCTCCATTTGTTAGTGCTTGGCCCATAATGTCCCATGCTAATAGCTTGAGAGGTATGTATGTGCTACATCAGCTGTAGAAGAATTGTGGTCACTGCATTCACAACTGACACAGAACACTTGCAGAAATATGTATTACCAGTCTTTTTAGGGATATCATCTGCAATGTCACTAATGATCATTTTTATCTGTCTCTCCTCACCCCTTATCTTCTTTAATTTATTATTGCTATTTATTATTATGGTTTAATATTAACATATTTTATTAAACTGTTTTGTTGGCCTTATGGGTTATTTCATACTGGCTTGCTGTTAACATACTTACTATTATGTTACTTAATGTTGTGTTACACATAATATAGCTTAGTATGTATTTGTATTAATCGATATTATGTTCCATATTAACATTGCTTTGGTTATTACTAACCTTAACTTATTGTGATAGCTGCTTTACTACAGTGTGTCAAGATCAGCCAGTTCCTCGTGATCCGCCTACCTTGCCTCCTCCGGCTATCGCACTGAGTCCTAACACCTCTGAAACCCAGCCTGGTCGTGCCCCCTCTGCTGTCCCTGCACTACCTGCTATGTCTGGTAGTACCACACCATAGGACTGAGATGGATCCCCCTCTGGGAGTGGTGGTGGAGGGGGAGTTGTCACCCATGATGAACTGATGGGTTTGGTGCATGGGATCATCATCTGTGGGTTTAGACAATGGCTGCACTGGAAGGAGAGCATGCTGACCACCCAGATGGGGCAGGCACACCACCGAAGACAAGCCTCCACTCTTGGGACAGTGATGGAGCAGTACTGACAGTCCCATAGGTGGGGATGAGAGTCATGCTGTTACCTTGTGGAGGAACATTGGACTGCGATTCCACAACACCCTCCCCATCTAAGGTGTTCACCTCCTCTCGTGTCACACACCACCCCTGTCTGCTGTTTTGTCTGTCTGCAAAAGCTTCCTCACCTACCCAACATACCCTCACCCCTTTCCAAACATACCACTCTCATCTTAAAAAAAAAATGGGCACCTGCCCCCCAAAAAACACTGTTAGTGATGCCATTGCTTAACATGCTTACCTTAAACACATTACTTAATTGGAGTGGAATAGGTACCCTCACTGTGGATCTGCCTCTTCAACATGGCTGACACAGCTCACACAGTTACTCTTACAGCTTGGTGTTCACTCTCTCTGCCTTTGGCTATTACCTGCAGAGGCAGCTGCAGACTGTAGCACACACATCTCTATGTAATAGTAGCTGCTACAGACCTAACCTCTGTGATGACATAGTCTCCTTACCTCAGTAATGTCTGGCACAACATATCAGAAAGGGCTTCTAAGCTACATGAAGGCCTTATATCTTGTTCAATGGTTGCATGTCATTGGCTGATGATACTGCAAATCACAGTGTTGGATGCAATTAGCATATTAGAACCACGGATTGGTTAAGAGGCAATCACCTGGTAATGACAAGCTTGTTAAAAAGGCAAACAGCTGACTATGGGGAACCATTCTGTATGAGACCTTCCTCACACAGCACTCACATTTGCAAAAACTTAAATATTAACCCAACCCACATCAACAGAGGGGTTTTGCACTCCATCAGGTATGTATGCCACCTTTTGGTTACAACAGGATGCATATGTGTGAATATATTTATGGAGAATAGGAATTATAGAGTTAAGCCTTTCCTAGAACTGTGATAATAACATGTCATTGATCTCCAGATTTGTTACCCCTACAGAGGACATAGAATATATCAAGGGTGGAATGTTTTTTGTCAATGTGGCACACTGGTCTCATGGAACTGTCCCTTTATAGTGGTTGTAATAGCACACTGCTATTTGTTTGGCACTGTTGTTTTGTACAAATTATCAGAGGGGGTTGCCCCCAGGTGACACACTACAATAGACTCCAGTGTTAGGTGTATGATCATACAGCAGTGTCTGTCATGGCACACACAGGAATAGCTGACTATTGCTAGTATCTTAGTTGTATCCACATGCTTAGTATGTTTGCACATTGTAGAATATGATGTGATCAAGCAGGGGATACTTTCAGCCAGTCTGTTCTTGTTGTATGTCTACACAGTGTACTTCCACATATGTGATCCTGACATGTGCTCCCATTTTGTTGACTTTCAGGAAACGTATCCAAGACGGTGTGTACCTTTCACAGATGCAGAGAATGATATTATACTGGAAGGCCTCCAGCAACACCATGAACTCCTACTGTCTAGAGGGAGGCAAAACAAGGAACAGCAGGCAGCACTGTGGCTGATCTTGTCTGTGACACTGTGACGTGAATGCCACAGGTCATCAGAGCAGGACATATGACCAGGTTTGACACCACAAAATGGACCTGATCAATGTTGCATGCAGAAGAACAGCAGATATAGCCAGGGATTGTGGCATCACCAGTATAGGTCCTGCAGTGGAACAACCACTGTCACCCACTGAAGAATTGCTGGCAAACCTAGCACACACAACAGCTCCTAGGCATCCATCACATTGTGGATGTGGGAACCACAGTTTCCATGGCAGAGGAGCATGGAATTAAGCTTAGTTTGATCAGCATTGCAATACTGTAGCATTCAGTGTGTCATGGTGTACATACTTTTACGTGGGTGTCATGTATTTCTTCTTTGGGGGGGAGGGTTTAACTGCAGTTTGACTCTAATACTCAGATTTTGACCAGTATAACAATTAACACGGTAGCTACTGTAAACATGAGATATATGGAAATATTACCTTGTGGTGCAACATGCGGTGATACTGAAATGGCCTCTACCTTAAGTTTTCACAGGTCCATCAGGTATTGGACAAGGCCATAGTTCTGCTCTTGGTAAGCATGACACTGTTTTGTTATAGATGTAGGTTTACAGCACTATAATCCCTAAAGTTTCATCCAGGCATTGCTGTATGGTTGGCATAATTACCAACTGCACAGACATTTTCTGACTGTACACATGTTAGAGTCATACCTCTGCCTTGTAGGTGTGACTGCACTGATAGATGTGACAGTACTGTCAGTATATTATATAATGTAATATGTATGAACTGTGCAGTTTTCACAAATGTCAACGGTGACCTTCTTTGTTACTGATGAGATTGCTGTGTAAATAGCTTTTATTTACAAGTAACTACAGATGTTTGTGAGAAAAGTGATGTCCTCTTGCCCTACTATATGAGGTTGGGTTTTCAACAGGTCTGTAATAGAGAAAACAGTGTATACAGCTTTACATATATTGCAACATAGTACTGCAGAGCATAATAGCGCAGGTATTATTGTACTGCTTTTTCCTTTCTTATCAACACTAATAACACACCAAATATTTTATTAAAGCTTTCAGATCTACACCCTTCATCAGTACTGATGAAGGGTGTAGACCCGGAAGCTTTAATAAAATATTTGGTGTGTTATTAGTGTTGCTATTGATTCATTAAGCAGTGACACCATAGTTGTTTAGTTTTCCTTTCTTATCACAGGTGACCAGGGAGTTTGGTCTATGTCCCCTACACAACCTGGTGTCAGTGTCTCTTCAGACTCTGATGATGATGGTTGCCAGAGTGAGGCACAGGTCAGGGTTGCAAGGGATGAGTCTGGCCCAGAGGTTGACATTCCTCTTCTGCCCTCATTGTCTCCACACACAGTCAGTATGCCCACACATACCTAGTCCCCAGAGGCCACAGATATTGGACACAGTCAGACGGTGTGGGCATTGAACAGGAAAGTGTGGCAACTATGGCTCCAGTGAGTGTAGATGCTGCCCATAGCCAGAGAGTGGTGAGGTTCTACACAGGAAGAGTGATAGGGGTGTTTGTAGGAGGCCTACTGTCCATCCACCACTTGTTGCAGGTGTCACATCATGGGTCACTCAGCGCATATTTCAGGCCATCATGGAGACAAAGGCACATTCTGAAAGGAACTCCAGACGTATGCTTAGGGTTGTGAATGCAGTATAGTCTGACATCTGTGACTGCCTCCACTGCATTTCTGACTAGGTGGGCTGAGACAGATCGCACACCATCTGCCTTGAAATACAGAGGGTCTATACTGGAACTTCTGGTTGGAGTTGAGCATCAGACTCATGGATGTGGGTCAGCAACCCCACCTGCTGAGTCCACATTGCCATGCACAATCACGCTCCCATAGTGGCAGTACTTCCAGTGCTACAGAAGGAAGTGTGCTGTCCACACCAAGATGTGGCAGGCCATGGGCTCATGGTCCTGGGAATTACTGTGGAGGATACGGTCCCAACAGACAGCAGTCACCATTGGGTACTAGGACCACTTCTGACCTTGGGTATGGAGGTGCCAGTGCAATGCATGGCAGAGGCAGCTCCTGTGCTCGGGCCTGGAGACAGTGAACTATCAACTCTACCATGCATGGTTCAAAGGTGTCCAACATACACAAACACACACGTAGGGCTAGCACTAAGCTTGACTGTATTCATTCACACACACACACACACACACACACACACACACACACACACACACACACACACACACACACACCACTGTCAAATGCAGGTCACCTACAGACACACACAGCATATTTCTATGGTCCATCTTGCCTGCTTCCCTTCATGACACACACATATGCTGTCAACATTTTTGGGTCAGCCCTAGGCCTTGTGCACCCCCCCACACCACCCTGTGCAAGTGATGATACCTGTGCTGCATCCTTGTTATCCTCATCATCGATGCAGAGAAATGAAGCTATGTGTCTGATGCACAGGGTGACTATGTAAATTAAAATGTACTTGTGTAATGCAGTGTTGTTTTGCTATGCCACTTGTACTGGTTACTGATAGATACTGCATGCTGACATTTATAATGAGTAAGCCACATAATTTTATGTTATATGATGTTGTAATGGCTGTATACATACACAATGAAAGGAGTGTCATGGACCAATTTCTGTTTCTGTTTCAGGATTCTGTTGGGGATACCTATGGATACACATTGGAAATAAAGCCATAGAATTCACAGCACAGGATGGAATGTCAGCATAGAAGAAATATGTCTTCAGCAAGGTAAAGCACTATAGTTACATGGCTCCATAGATTCAAATGTGTATAACAGGATAACAAGGACAATGGCATAATTCAGTGTACTCATGCATCCCTAATCTGTGAAAAGGTCTGATACTCTTGATAAGTGTCACCAGGGTTTTGGGAGCTAACACATCTGCAAGCTGTGGTGGTGGAGATGGCCCATCTACAAATTTCCTATGTCCGGTACAGACATTTGTCCAACACCAGTTAAGACTGTCTTGTTCTGCAACCCATTGTGTAACTTGAACATGATGTGTGTCACAGCAGATGTGTCACATGCAGGGTGGCCTGATACAAATAGGGTGTAGTGTCTCTGTTACATACCTGTCTCTCCAGCATTTACTATTTACACCACAGTGATAGTGTAGATGTGTAGAACAAGTAAGACATATGTTAGTCCTGTCATGGATACACGGGAGGTATACAGTAGGATATGACACCTCCCCATATGGCAGACACATACATTTCCCTCCAAAGTATTTAGGAGACAGACTACACATGTACAGTCTTGACACGGACTCCATAGGACATGTTATCTGCAATGTGTATTGCTGTATAAAGGAAACTGTGTGGCTGCTACAGTTGTAAGATATGCCTATGTAATCACATAGCAAGGGTGTCATTGCACCTAATGATAGGTGTGATGAGTGCCAAATTCAGTACAGCAATGACAGTCTTGGATTTACATCCCATACTTGTATGTATAGGTTGTACAAAATTGAATAGATCCTCACATCTTACCGACCAGTAAAAGTCAAAGTCTGCATTACTCTCTGTGTCCATAACTCCTTGAGTAATGCCTCAACTGTGTGCGATGTGCAGACATTACTCTGTTTTCCAGGGGTGGATGACTTCTCAAAGGATAGTATTGTGCAGTAGTTGGCATATACTATTTCTCAGTGCCTTAGACAACAACGGAATGTGTGTCTCAGGCCATCCTGGATAACTTTTGGGTCTGTGTGAGATTCAGTGACAGCTCCTAATATGTAGTCACCTACTAATGTTGTCAGTCAGAGGTCACTGACAGAGGCCATGTCTGCAGAGAAGGGAATAGCTAGAAGGAGTACACCATTAATGATGTCTGAGGAAATCCAGTGGTGACAAGCATCATTGTAGCGCAGGTCTCCCAATGCTATCTTCCTAGATTATGACTATTAGACACTTGCATATCCACCAGCTGACATACCACTCTGCAAATAACCTACATGGTTTCCAACAAGGCCTGCTGGCTTAATATTGTCAAACAGCTTGTCAGGCCATGGTAGGTGGAGTGAGTCATATACCGATAATCTATTGCATAGTGTAACACTCAATGGGGTTCATCGGTTAGGGTAGGTAGTATATGACAGTGTTACTCCTTGTATCCATGCTAACTCCTTTCAGGGTGTTTCATATCACATGACTCAGAGATCTGTGGACACTGCTTAGCACTGCATTCTAGTTGCCCGTTGTGCAACTAAGTATTGCAGTTACTTCCAGCATGTTCCAAGAAGATAAACAAACAAGTTAGGGAAGTGTAATATGTATATCCTATGAAGCTAACGTGGGGAGTTTACACAGATGTTCTGCAGATGTACACTACCCAAGCAGTGTCTACTGGAAGGACACAATTACCTTATGAAGATTATGGAAAAGCAGGGGAGTCCATGGAATTCCTGGTGCATGGCAACTACTAATGTTGGTCTCACCAAAACCACTCTCACATATGATACTATGCTCTGATACATTTTCTGTCATAACACACAAAACATTACTACAAAGCTCATGATGAGAAGCAAGACACAGTCTGTTTGTTCATCCACATAGCTGTTCCACACCAGGAAAGGCCATGTAAGCTTCACATACCCTTCTCCATGTAGATGCCTTGATTAGCAGCCTTGGCACTCAGCTGGCTTTTGCATGTATTATGCCTTCTCTTCCAGGGTTGATGGTATGTCATAAGGAACTGACAAGATGGTGAGTATGAGCACTGCTAAGGCATCACAAGATAATGTGCAATGTCCAGTGGCGTAGATGTCATGGCTTGCTAAAACAAGCAGAACAGTGACAGTGATCCATTGTACATAGCAATTTCATAGTAAGTCATGCATCCTGCCCTTCAACAGATTAATGGTAGATATTTGCAGGACATGGCTATGAGGCCTACTGCAGTGGACTAGCCACCTTTGGCTAAGGTGTGGCCAACTGCCACATGTCCTAGGCATGTCATACTTTACAGTTATGCATCCAAAACACATCCCTGTGTTGCCACATCATGTCACATAACAACCATTGTGCTGTCTGGTTGCTTGACAGGCATTGTACAATTGCTAGGCCAACATAATGTTAGAAAAGTTGAACAAGTCCTCTATTCATGCATGGGCAGCCACATCTTCACTACAAGGACTGCATACAAACACTGTATATCAGGCTGTCAACCCCCCAGAATATGGCAGCATGCCCCTAACTTTGCAGGATCTGCTGATGAGATATGGGAAGTGTCCCCACCCAATACTCCTATGACACATAAACACAATGTATGACATATGTGACTGCATTTCAAACCTTGCTGCCATGGTGTCTCGAACAGCAGTCATTATATATGACAATGAACATTTTGCCAACATGCCCAGTTCACATCCTACACCACCTACACCCACATTGCACACACCTTCATGTGTGCACCTCCTTACAAGACACATTCCCAAACAACAGACACCTCAGAAAATCCTTCCTCTGGAGAACACAGTACACACAATACTGCATGCACCACTCTCTCACTGGTCAAACCCCCAGGGCAAAACACAAAATCACACCTTTTAGTCATAGGTGATTACATAATGGGACTCATTGATGTCTGTTTCAAGTGGCTACATATGGGAAAGATTACAGTTAGCTGTCTGTGGGTTGATACAATACACCATACTACACATTGCAGCAACTCAAGGAATATCAGTTAACACAATGTTGACATCATAGTTCCTGCAGATGTGCATGACTAGGGACATATGTTACCAAACTGTATGCAGACACATGAATAAGTTTATCCAGTCTTTGTCTCTTGTGGGAATGTGCATAGCTTTCTAGCTCTCACCTAGGATGATGGCTCCATACACACAGAAACTGATGGAAGTCAATAATTGCCTTAGCATGTGGTGTCATTGTAACAGGATCTACTACATGTCTGCCTGGGATGCCTTGCTCAACAGACATCAATGCTTCACCAGTGATGGTCTTCATCTTTTACCCCTGGGATTTGGAGTACTGGCCAAGGCTGCTGTCACCCCCACAATGCATCTTATATGCAGTGTCTGGAGGGAAAAGTTTGCAATGAGAACACCATCTTTATATGGTTATGCTGCTACACACTGGGTAAAGCAACACTGAACCCTGGTCTGTGGAAGGCATCCCCATCCTGGAATATGCAGACATGTGTGCAGTCAAGGACATCTGGTTCAAGGCTGGGGACAGCACTACAGCCATACCAGAACACACGTCCATCCACATACATACAGATTTTGTGAAACACTGTAATTTCCTGGAGACACTGCAGGTTCCATTCAGTACTGGAAAGGCACATAATCAAGCAATAGCCGACTACAGGAGCAGCTCCATGAAGCAGACACTCATTGTGCATATTTGTATGTACATGTGTCTATCAAGATATATCATTACACCATGGTTTGGGGTGGCATTAAGTGACCACCCAGCTGTGTTGCTTAGTCATGCTGCAGATCACTTGCTCAAAGGTTAGTCTGCCTCCTTAACTACAATGCCCTGGGGCAGTGCCATAACATCCCCACAAGGGGAACCAACATATTGCATCATGGGTTTACCCATATGGATGACCACTGCAGCCCCCCAATGTGAGGTGCCCCTAGTGGGATCTGACCACAGATCAATCTCATTAAAACTACCAGTACTACCTCCCCTTACAGACAATACAGACATATATTTCAACAAAGCTATTTATTACATCCTGTGGAATGGTTTACATAGCTTGACTATACATCCCCCCTAGGATGGGACAGGCAAGTTTGCAGAGCTCTACACCCATGCATTATGCCAGCAGCATTACAACTGCATGAACTCAGCTATACATGACAGGAGGAATACAGCCTCCTCATAACACAGCAAATCTGACTGGTAGACAACTGTCATTAGCAGGCTGTACAATAAGAAGTGGACATTGCTGTGTGACAGTTGGGGTGAGGGTGCCTCCTAACATGGAGGTAAAAACTCTTCTGCTAAAAGAAGCCCATACTGTTGTTGTGATGTTGTGCAGACACAGAAAGTGATGAAATTAGCCACCCAAACAAAGCAGAACCACAACACACAGTGTAGTAACATGTGTAACCTTAAAGGACATGCCCGGTTTGTCGGGGAACTCATACATAATGATTCCACATATAATGTGTTCATCCTCATAGCTAACCTGTTGTCCCACACATTCTGCATCAACTTCACTCCCCTGTCTGCACCACATGTGACACATCATATTCCTACAACCTGTCCCATAACTTCCATATCCACAGAGCAGGTTGTAAATAGCCTCTCAATGGAGGATACCGAGCATCTAATGGACATGCTAACATCCCAGGCTGCATCCTACACTGGATCTGACAAGGATGACTAACACCACTGGGAATACCTTGCAATCATACTGAAACAAATGGCTGCACCCCAGCTGAGTGGACAATGGCAACTGTTATACCCTTGCACAGAATTGGCGCATCCACTATCCACCAGAACTATAGACCTCTTTGCCTGACTACCCATATCTCTATGCCCGTAGGGGCAATCATCATTAAGCTGATCAGCACACATATATGCAACCTACACACAGTTGACTGTACACAGTTTGGATGTCTGACAGGGGAATCATGACTGTTAAATGTGGTGGACATTTCTAAGGCAGTCACCAAGGACCTGGGTGAGGCAACATCAGGGCATACAACCCCCTGGATTGAGCCAAGCCATCTGTCTCTATCCCCCATTCAGGCATCATTTACAAATCACCCACTTAGGCATCCATTGCACTGTCATTGTAGGGATGACTAAGTGGCCCATTGGTGGCACACATACTAACAATAGGGGCATCCACCTCCAATAACTGATGTGTAAGCATCAGTGTTCAACATGGCTCAGTCCTGGGTCCTCTACTGCTTGTAATCCATTTATCTATGATACAAGTGACTACTGAATGCTTGTGGATAACAATGTTGGCTGATGTCTGCAAATTGTGAGCACTCATAGAGTCTGTGAGTTATGTCAATATCCTACAAGAGGGTATTCATGAACAAATGCTTGTTGATATACTAATGGCCATAAACTCCATGCAAATATATATGTAGTATCATTTCATCACTAACACCTATGTACCTGATAAGTAGCACATTGGTCGCATACTCAGGGTTGAAAGAACTGGGCACACAGACCTGGCCACACAGGTTTACACCTGATGTGCCTGAAATCACCATGTCTCCCCAGTGGTATGACAGGAATCATATGTCATAGCTGAGGGCACAGTCACCCATAAGTGACTCCTGGGTCTGAACAGGTACACTTTCATGTGCTGTTTAAATAGGATTTTAAAGTTATATTTATTATCTAGGATCCGGATTTCTAGAGGAAGGGTATTCCATATTTTTGCAATGGCACTAGAGTACAGGGAGTCACTTGAACAATTCCTGCTTTTGGATATTTCAACTAGTGCTTTGTTGGTGGATCTTAGAAGATGATTCTTAGTGTTGTGATTTAGTAGGCCTTGTAGAGCTGGAGCTTTTTTGGGTGGTATAGGATCTGATGAACAATTGTAAGCTGGTTATAGGTCAGAAAGTTTGGTAGTTCCAGCCAGCATAGTTGTTTCAGGGCTAGACACTGGTGGGTCCTGAAAGCTGAGTCAGCAGCAAACTTTTGCAATTTTGTTATAACAGCTAATTAATTGACTTAAGTCTCCTTTGTGTAGGTTAGTTAGTATGGGGAAAGCATATAGAGGTGTAGAGAGCAGATGGGTTTTTGCAATGGTGGATCTACTGTTATTGATGATGTAGTTTTTGCATCTGTAGACAGCGCCAATTTTTTTTTAGTCGTTTGTTATTGTTTGGGCTATATGTTGAATTTCATGTTATCGGTGACAACTCCTAAAAGTTCAGTTTGTGAGACTAGTGAGATGGCATTATTGTTTGAGGAGATTATTTTAATTGGGGGAATGGGGTCTACAACTTTTTGTGGGATGCAATAGCATTAGTTGTGTCTTTTTAGGGTTAAGTACTAGTTGTGAGTTGGATAACAATGTTTCTATGGCAGTACAGGATTCTTGGGTAATTTTCTGCAGAAGTTGAAGAGAGGGGCAGAGCAGATTAGTGTGAAGTCATTGGTGTACTGGATCAGATTGGCATGGTGGATGGTGAAGGTTATTGGTAAATATTGTGAAGAGAGGGGAGGTCCAAGGATGGATCCTTTTGGTTCACCTAAGGTTACATGGAGGAGATGAGATAGACAGTTTTGCCATTTTAAGGCTTGTTGATGGTTAGATAGTTTTTGAACCATAATAGTGTGGAGTTACTTAGGTTGAATTTTGAGGGTACAGTTAGGAGTTTGGAATGGCAGATGGTGTTTAATGCTTTGGAGAGATCGAGAAAGATAGGGTAGACCAGGTTACTGTTGTTCCGTTGTTGATTTATAGTGATGGAATAGCTATTAAGGGCCATGGTGGTGCTATGATTGGATCAGAAACCATGTTACATGTTGGCCAGAAGATTATTATTAGCAGCTAGATTAGGATTTGGGAATGTATGCATTTCTCTAGAATTTTTGACAGGGAGGAATAGTATGATGATTGATCGGTAATTAGATAGTTTGGTTGAGGTGCCACCTTTATCAAGTGGTATTATGTTTGATATTTTCCAGAGGGTTAGGATACAGTGTTCAGAGACTGACCTATTTATTAATAGGGAGACAGGGTAAGAGATGGCCTTGGCTGAGAGTTTGAGATATTCCGCTGGGATTTATCAGCTGCTAAGGTTGTGGGTTTACGTTTTGTTAAGTAGTTATGAACTGTTTTGGTTGGTATTGGTTGTAAAGAGAAGCGCTTTCCATCTGTTGTTGATGCATTGAGATTAGGGTATGTTGCGGGGGATAGGTGTTTGTGAGCTTTGGAATGGACTTGGTGAAGTACTGGTTAAACTGAGTGACTGTATAGTCTGTGGTGGTATTGATATTTGGGGGTGAGGTGCTGGTTTTCCCTGATTGTAGGATTTTATTCATGGTTTCCCAGAATTTTTGAGGGTTTAATTTGTGTTTTGTTTGGATGCCTGAGTAGAGATTTTTCTTGTCCATTCTTATTTTATTTTATTTTTTTGCCCTTGTTTCTTAGTTTGAGTTATATCTGTCTGTTTGCATTACTTTTGACGTGAATTCATGCTTCCCATGCCTTATCTTTATGTTTTAGGATCATTTGACTACTTTTGGTGAGCCAGTGGGCATAATTGGACTTTGTTCTTACTATTCTGGTAGGGGCAAGGTGATTTAGTATATTCAGGAAAGCAGAGCTAAAGTAATCTATGTCATGCGGAAGATCTGACAGAGGTGTTCAATCACACAATCACAGTGAGTCACTTATGAGGTCTTGGGTGTGAAATTCATTGTATAATGAATTTGTTGAAGGGAGGTTGTTTTTATTGGTTTAACTTTTCTAAGTATAAATGTAGGTACGTGGTTGCTAAGAGTGTCAGGGAAAGAATCAGAGTAGTGCGATAGGTAAGGATGGTTTGTAAGGATCCAATCTAGTATTGACTCTTTCTTGGTTGATTTATCTGCTCTGGTGAAAGTATGGATGAACTGAGAAAAGCTGTGAAGGTTTATGTGGTTAGTTGGGAGGAGGAGTTGCAGGTAGACCAGTCTATGCTAACTTCCCCTAGTAAAATTGTTTCTTGGGGAGGGCATGAGATGCCCAGTGGAGGATGGATTCTACTGTATTAATGTTATTCCTGTGGGAAATATATGCACCGATAATGTTTAGCTGTTTTTTAGTTGATTTTTAGTCTGCTGAATAGAATCTCTGCATTATTGAATGTCTATAATGTCTATAGTAAGTGTGTTTTTGAAAAGCAGGGTGATACCTCACTTCTTTTATGTGTTCTGTTTTTTTTTTTCTGAGTATACTGTAGCCTGAAGGAACCAATTCATTACCCTTATTATGTGGCTTTAGTCAGGTCTCGGTAAGAACTACAATGTCAGGGGAGTATAGTGAAAGAGATGCATGTAGTTATGTTGTTTTGTTAAGCATGCTTCTTATGTCAGTATTCAGAACAAGGAGGTCTGATGGTTTTCTAAGAAAGTATATTGTGTGTGTTGCTTGGTTGGTGATGGTGTTGAATGTGAAGATAGATGAAGGCTGCCAGCCTAGCCTGAATGTGAAGATAGATGAAGGCTGCCAGCCTAGCCAGATAGAATTTTGTAGATAATTCTGTCATTTGTAAATATTAATATAAGCCACAGGCTTGTTTTCTTAAATGGGAAAAATGTTGTTAAATGTGGAACTGCAAAAATGTAACAAGAGTGCACTCTAATTCAACAAAGTTGATAAGTCAATTCTTTGATGTCAAAACTCGGAGCCAAGATGTCCAGATAAAGGCAGTCTGCCTATTGTATTGAGGCCACAGTTAATGGCTAGAATTTGCATGTATAATTTCTTTTGTTGCTCTGGTTCCTGACCAGCTGCAAGATCAAAAGGGCTATTAACCTCTGAGAGTCTGTTAGCCTGGGAACTGGAAAGAAATGATGTAATCTGAAATGAATCAGTGGTACTGTGTTATCAATTTAAGGACAGAAAGAATGAGAGCATTAGAGTATTTGTCTTGAGAACATCCAACTCACCACTCTGCCTGTGTCGATATGTAAGTAGGATTTTAGAATTGTGTCTTCTCTTAGAAATAGCTAGAAATTAGGAAGATTAGACTATTTTTTTCTGTGTTGATGTCAAAACTTTTCTACTGTATTATTTTAAGTATTTCTCTGTGAACTCTGAACTCTTGACTAGCACTGTGTAGTACGAAGTATTGTCTTGTGTTTTTTTTATTTATTATTAAATATTTGTAAATCTTTCAACTGTGGCTGTTTTGTGTAGAGACAATTTAAGCTCTAAGGACACATTACATGTATATAGTGATACTGTACCAAGTCACTCCAAATAAGTCTTGACTGCTTGGTTGCCCTTACCATTTGGATAATAATATTGCACAGTATAGTTGGACACCCTTTCATAAAGGCCTTTGAGTACCTGATAAATATTAGCTGGGTGGTGGCAGTGATTTATGCTGTATAGTCTGGGTGAAAGGGGCACAGCTGGAGAATCTGTGTCAGCTACTTGGGCAGGGACATAAAGCACTGGTTGGACAGAGAGGTTACTGGAGGTTTTAGCTTGCCCACTAGGCTAAAATTTGGACCCTATAGCTGTGCCAGTGAGGAGTCTTATTGGGTACCTGGAGAGAATTGGAAAAACCAGCCCCAGACTGACTGTGATCTCTGTGTGGTCTTAAGGGAAATTGTACTTTACTGTGGGTGTATTTATTATCCTTTCCCTATATGGATGCCCCCCACTGGTGTTAGTGGTGAGGATTGAGGCTCCTTGATTGCTGGGCTAGTGTACGGGCATCACATTGGGCTTAGTTGTTGGGCAGGGATTTGGATGTATATCGCCACCTAGTATTAATTTAGATGCTGTGTGGATGATACCCAATAGGGATATATGGGCTTTTGCATGGCACTGGGGAATTATAAATGGGACCATGTCCATATGTGATGTGTTGTATAAAGAAGGTATGATTAATAGCATGTATGGCTTGTTTTCTGGAGGGGTTGGGATTAATAGCATGTATGGCCTGGTTTCTGGAGGGGTTGGATGAGCTACAATGAGGAATATTCCTATTAGTAAACCTTGCAATGGTAGCATTTTGTGCTTAAAGGTTGTCTAGGGATAGTTGTGGTAATTGGAATGAGATTTAATTAGACGTGGTTGTAATGTGGTGCTGGGTGGGGATGTAGTAAAATGCTTTAATTGGGGAAAAAGAGCTGTATGAAAGTGTGAGAATTAGAGTGATTTATCTTAGGTGTGGCGGTAGTGATGGGTGTGTCTAGGAGGATGCATTTGGATTGGTTGGTGGTGCTAAGGGGTTTGGCTTGGTTAACTATAAAGGTCTTTGAAGTGGAGGTGGCTGGGCAGTGTGGCGGTAGTGATGGGGTGTCTAGGAGGATGTGTTTGGATTGGTTGGTGGTGCTAAGGGGCTTGGCTTTGTTAACTATAAAGGTCTTTCAGGTGGAGGTGGGTTGGAATGGGGGTAGGATAGGGGAGTGGAGTGAGTCCAAGCATAGCGAGCTGAGCCTTGGTCAATTGCGCAGTGAGTGCTTTTATAGAAATTTTATAGAAAATATTTGCTAATATCTGTTTCACCAGAAGTACCTGATGTACTTAAATAGAAGGAAATCATGTGATACACACTGAAGCCATACAGTACCTAAACTTAAAACCAGTTATATACAAAATCATACCAAACCATAGCTGCAAATGTTGCTGCAAAAGGAACATTATTAAAACATAATAATTAATCATTAGAACTTTGGGAAAACATTATATCACAAATCATCATTCCATCTCCATGACTAAAATGCACCTTTATTAAGAATCTAGTATTCAAGGATCTTTTTCATCTTTGTACAACCAAGCTTATTAAAAATAACCATGTCAATGTTAATATATTCAAAATAGACCATAAAATGTGTTTTAATGAGCTTCAAAAGAACCCTTCACTCTCATTGACATTTAGTTGGGTGATTATTTTTATTTTAAAAATTCTCTTAGTCTGGCCCACATGAAATGATCTACATACACATTGTACTAAATATATAATTCTGTGGCTAATTCTGTGGCTAATACAATTAATATGTTGCCTAATATTAAATAATTTCTTACAGTTTGGCACACAATAAATCACATTTCAAAGCATATTTACATAGACTAAATTGTCCATGTGATGTACAACTCTTCACTAATGAAACTTTATTGATTTAATAATGATTTGCCCAAACTCCTTCCTTTTGTATTACTATACTATGGGGAAAGAAGTTATCCTTGATAGAATGAATAAGATGAGTAAAAAAGAAGCTTTTTTTCTCCTACCAAAATAGGATAGGGTTAGTGCCAGCAATAATTAAGGTAGCTGAGGGTTGTTTATACTTCAAGGATACAAAAGAAGGTGCCTGGATGACTGTGGAAGAAATAGTGACTGCTGGAAGATTTGACGTACAGCTGAAGTTGCTGATTGCCATTAAGTTGGATGGTTAGAAATCACTGATACAGACCTCATCCATGATGGGGTGGGGGAGGGTTGGTTGGACAAAGCTTGCTGCCCTTCATCATTTATGATTGAGAGCATCCCAGCAGCTACACAATGATAGACAAATATGTGTCAATGAAGTCTCTGTCTGTAGTTTTACTTCTACTGCAACAAAAGTCACTTCCAATAATTCAGATTACCAGAACTGCAGTTAATTAATGATGTGCATATTGTTTGTTTACTGCTGGTGGCTTAGTAGGGGTTGGTGGTCTTTGTAGACATATGCCTGACAAAAGTATGGAACAATGAGATTATAACTGAAGGGGGCATTCATGAATTCCCCTAAAAACTATGGCTTCCATTACCCATTACAGAATATCATTTTAAGGATGAAAGCATTCAGGAATGTCTAATAAAACTGTGGAATCCATTAGCCATTATGAAATATTCTCTTATAGCTGGAAGTATTCTGGAATTCCTCTTTAAAAAGCATTCACATATTCCTCTTAAAACTGTGGATTCCTTCAGCAATTATGGAATATCATCTTATAGATGGAATATCATCTTATAGATGGGAGCATTTATGAATTCCTCTTGAAACCATGGATTCTATTACCCATTATGGGAGGATTCAGGAATTAGCCTTTTAGCCTTAAAACTGTGGGTTTTGTAAGCCATTATGGAATGTTCTCTTGTGATAATGTGAGGTATTGCAAGCCATGCCAGGAGAAGTAGGGCAGAGGATATGTAACATATGCCAGTGTAGCTAGATGGAGCTTTGTAAAGAATTATATGCCATTTGTATACCAAACGGATTTTTACAGGTACTTGTGCTGAAAATGTATTTGTAAAGCTGTTTGTGTTAAAAATGTACCAACAGTGGGTCCTGCTAGACAGAAAAGAAATACAACTGTATGTCAGACTGTATCATAACTGTTGAAATGAATATATTGTAACAGAACATACTGGAAGAGAAGAGGTTAATCTCAGTCCAGCTAACTGAAAAACAGTCTGAAATTAAAGTACCTGCTTTAGACAATAAAATTGTATCTTACAGTTCTAATTGCAGCCATAGACAAAATGTCTGTGAAAACCAGGACTAGGAATCCTACTGTATTATCCTTAGAGGTGAAATAATTGCTACCCTGGAAGGGTGGAAGTTTTTTAAATGGTTTTATAGCTTCCAGATGCTGTGACACATATTAGCAAAGTTGTGTGTGCGTGTGTATGTATTATTACACATTTGTGCAATATTCCAGTTCAGTTTCTAGTAAAGGGGGTAGTGTGGGAACCAGAAGTCAGATCACCAGATGTATGTGTTGTCATTTTGTAATCCAGCAGTGAAATAATATTTTAAAACTAGATGAGACGGAAGTCTCAGAGCAGTCTGTTTTTGAAACATGACAAAGAAGGACTCCTCACCCACGTCATCTTGCCTTGCTTTAGTAAGTAACTAGGGAATAGCAATTCTTTAGATCAGTCAGGAAAATGTAGTGAGATTAGTTAAGTATTGTTTTTTTCTGTATCTGTGTGAATCTTTCCATTTGCATTGTTTTTAATATTTCCTGTGATTGAAACACTGGTGTCTATTGTAAATAGGTATTTAGTATTTTCATGTTCTTTTATTATTTATTATTAAATATATTTAAACATTTCATTGTGGCTGGTCTTTAAGAGAATATATTAACCTTTGAGAGTACTTAAATTTATTCAGTGACACTGTGGCCACTTCTGAAAGCCTTGTTGCACCAGTCAAACACTACCATTTGTATCTTAGCCTTACCACAGGATACGTACCCAAAGAGTGGCATACGGCAACTGTGGTCCCACTCCACAAAGGCAGTGCTTCTACGGACCCTGGTAATTACCGTTCCATAAGCTTAACAAGCCTGGTCTGTAAAGCTATGGAGAGGATCATAATGGAACTCATAAATAAAGACATAGGGGACCTACAGACATTGGATCCTACCCAATTTGGCTTTGTCAAGGGCAGATCATGCCTCTTGAACTTGGTCGACTTTTTTGAAACAGTCACCAAGGCCATTGATGAGGGTAAGGCAGTTCACACAGCCTACCTTGACCTTGCAAAAGCTTTCGACACAATACCCCACTCGGGTATCATAGAAAAGCTTACCAGCTTAAATGTAAACCCATATGTCACAAGATGGGTTGCAGACTGGCTCAAGGACAGAACCCACAGGGTTAGAGTTGCTGGTGCCATGTCAGACTGCAAGCCGGTCACAAGCAGTGTCCCACAGGGCTCAGTCCTGGGCCCCCTCTTGTTCGGCATCTACTTTTCAGAAGTGCAGGCAAACATAGGAGGATTGTGGCTGACAAAGTTTGCAGATGACTGCAAACTGGGCACCATAGTTGAAAATCCATCAGACACAGATATCCTTCAGAGAGGTCTCATAGAAACGGATAACTGGTGCCAGAGCCATGGCCTTAAGCTAAACGCCAAAAAGTGTATAGTCATACCCTTTGGTAAAAACAAGGTAACCCCAAGTTACCACATAGGTGGCAATCCATTAAGCACAGAAGAGGTTATCAGGGACCTGGGGACCCAAGTTGACAGTAACCTTTCTTTTGACACTCACATTGCCAAAGTGGTTAGGAGGACCTTCGACATTGCCCACCTGATTATGAAGGGATTCACATCCAGATCAAGGAAGGTCATTGTTCCCCTGTACTCTTCACTTATCAGACCAATGATTGAGTACAATGCCCCATTCGGAATGTATCTTACCCGACACCTGCAGCAATTGGAAAGACCCCAAAAGTTCCTCACTAAAAGGATAAAGGGGCTCAAAATATGCCATATGCTGCCCGACTGAAGAAACTCCAGTTCTATTCAGTCGCATACCATCTGCTCAGAGGTGACCTGTGCCTGACATACAAGGCCATGTCCAACCCGGAATTAATGGACATGCTCCACCTCAAAAAATTCGAATCCACCAGAGCCACAAGAGCAAAAGACTTAAACCTCAACACGGATATAAATAGGACGTGCTGGAGGGACAGATTCATCACCCAGAGACTCCCTATGCTGTGGAACAGAATCCCGGTCCATGTGAGACAGAGCACCTCGCTGGCTCTGTTCAAGAGGAATCTTGACCAGTGGATGGGAGATCGTAGGTTTAACCCAGGGATCATCTCTGTATCACTGCTGGACAGAGGCACGGCAAACTAATGGGTATAGTATTCTTCAACCTAAGGGGTGGTGAAAGCCACACAACTCTGACTAGGCTTATAAATGCCCTAGGGCAGATAGCCTAGTATGAACCTATGAACCTATGAACCTATTAGTATTAATTTTACTCAGCATAATTGGGTAAACTTTAAGAGCGTTATAGTAGCTGGCTTTAGAGTGTTTTGGTGGCAGTATATACTTTATAGTCTGGGCAGGGGGCATAGCTGGTAATTCTGTGGCAGGCTTTCCCAGGTGTGTGTGTGTGTGTGTGTGTGTGTGTGTGTGTGTGTGTGTGTGTGTGTGTGTGTGTGTGTGTGTGTGCATGTGTGTGTGTGTGCGTGTGTGTGTGTGTGTGTGTGTGTTTGTGTGTGTGTGTGTGTGAGAAAATCAAATCTCAAAGAGATTACCTTGGTTACTGGCCTGGAGCAGGGGTGTCACACCTCTTACAGATGGGAGCATTCATGAATTACTCATTGAACTATGGATATTATTGACCATCATGGGATGTCCTTTTATGGCTGTGAGCACTCAGAAATCTCCCTTAAAACTTTGGATTTCTTCAGTATGGAATATCCTCTTTCTTAACACTAGCATTACATTAATAGCCATCAATGATGTTACTGTTTCTGAATGCTGCCTATAAATTTGGCACAGATTTCAGTAAACTAAACAGGGAATTTATTGGACTACATCTAGGACCACTTAGAGAGGAAATTTAAGATATATCATAATAGTTCTAAATCAGCACATAATAAATCATAGGGGACATGAATTAGTTTACAGAAATAAAGTTGTTTGTGTGGACAATTTGACTTACATGTACAGTTTTCTTCATGGCTTTTCACATTTCTTTGCCTAAAAGATAAAAATATTAGAGAGAATGTGTTTATGATTATTTGTAAAGTAATTTCACAATAACAAGTTTATGTCTGTAACAGTTGATCACATGGAAATATTAAGTATATCAGTGTGTATTTACTATGCTTATGATTCAGTTTCAAATGTTCAGTTTCAAACATTCTCAAGTAAGAGCAGTTTGTTACTTGAACCTGCATGTTTACTCTCATCAGACAGAAAAAAAACATTACTTACCTTACAACTATGCATTTGTAATGTTGGAGTGGCCACAGAGGGTCCTCACTAAAATAATACAGAGTTTAAATAAGATGTGACTGTATCTTGGGTGCTGTCATTGACTCCCCAAATGATATTAACATGCAGCAAGAGGGTCTGACAGTAACTAATAACTGGTGCCAAAGTCATGGCCTCAAGCTAAACACAAACAAAATGTATCATCATATCATTCAGCACAAACATGGCCCCTACTGATGACCACATCAATGACAACCCCCTGTAAGCACACAACCTGTGGTGAGAGACTTGGGTACTCAGGTTGATAACAATATCACATTCGACCATCATATAGCAGCAGTGGTCAGAAAAGCCTTTTACTTGGTTCATCTCATAAGTAAAGGGATTGTATTCAGAAAAAAGGAAGTTATTACTTCTCTATACTCCTCCCTGATTAGCTCAATAATTGAGTATAACACCCCATTTGGTATGTACCTCTCTAAACATCTGCACCAACTGGAAAGGCCACAGAAATATCTCAGAAAGAGAATCCCTTGCCTCCAAAACCTGTCCTATGTGGACAGGCTCAAATCACTATCTTTCTACTCAGTATCATACAGATTGCTCAGAGGTGATCTGTGTCTTGCCTACAAAGCAAACTTGGACCCTGCCCTACTAGAGATTCTCCATATCCATAAGTGTAACTCCTCACTCATTACCCACTCAAAAGGCCTGAATCTAATATGCAACATCAACAAAACCTGCTGGAGAGACATGTTTGTCTTCCAGAGGCTGCCCTGTCTCTGGAATAGACTTCCCGTACACGTCAAACAGAGTACCTCACTGACCCTTTTCAAGTACAACCTTGATGAGAGGATGGGAAAATGCAAATTTGTCCTAGGGGTTCCACCTGTGTTCCTCATTGACAAGGGAACAGGTGCTGACTCAGGTTACTTTTTGGGGATAAACTCTTGGCTAGGCTTGTAAGAGGCAGAAATGCCAGCATTGTTAGCTAGTTTACATCTGGCATATATTCTAGTACATTCTGTATGTCAGCTGGAGGCCATAGCGCTCCATATAATTTGATATAGGTGAAATAAACACCCCCATAGTGTGACAGAAGAGAATGCTACCTTAACGGTATTGTAGACAGCTTGCTCAAAATCTTGTAGGATATACTCTGGGTGCAGCTGCGCTTTCTTATCCTTTGATAGTGAACAGGATATACTCTGGAGACAGCCACACTCCCTGTTCCTTGCACAGTGTCAGTAGAATATACTCTGGATGCAGCTACACTCCCTGTTTCCTGATACTTTAAAGAGGATGCACTCTCATGCAGCTGCACTTCTGTGTTCTTCTAACAGAGTGAGGAGGATATGCTCTGGATGTAGGTGCACTCCCTTCTTCTCTGATATTGTGATTAGAATACGCTTTGGATACAGCTGCACTCCTTACTCTTTTGTTTGCCCGATTGTATACCCACATTTCTCAGTGAGCCTATTTACTCTTCATATTACAAGAGCCAGTTGTGTAGGCTGTCATCCATGCAACCTTCAAAAGTTTTCTCTGCTTGGACCCTAACCCTGTCCATTGGTTGCTGAAATAGGTACCAGTCTTACTTAGGATCTACTGTGATGACTTCTTGTATGTGAGTGCTATTACTCATGTACTGTTGAGGGCTGTCTTTTCAGGCTTGGTAAGTATGTGGTGCAAGAGTCACCAGATCACTAGACCCCTCCCCAGCCATGATAGGCAAGGTATCCTTTGCTGATCAGCCCTACTCTCCCATCCCTTTTCTCTTTCAGTGTTTGAGTAATTAATTAAACTCTTGTCATTTGGGTCATAGAGCTTTATCCCCGTATACCACAGGGTGGATGAAGAAGCCATGGTCTTTGACACAACAAAACATTTTGTCCATTTCCTGGATACTTGGGCATTTATAACACCAAACAACTGAGGGCACCTCCACTCTGTGATTTGGTTCTAATTCTTAAGGTTCTGAATAGACTACCAAGTCACATTTGGAGTCCATCTCTTCAAACTGACAACTCTGCTTAAGAGCTTAAATATGTTATGTATTTGTTACAAACAATTCCCATTTACTAACCATAAAAGCTAATGGCCACCACTGTAAAAAGCATCAGGCTCCTTGTATTAGAGCATGGCTTTCTGTTTGTCTTAGATGGTAATTTTTCAGCTAGAACAAGCTGCAAAATAATGCTAATACAACCCAAAACAAGGGTACAAAGTGATATGATTTATCAAACTGATAACCCAAAGGGCCACCATCTTCTGCTCCTTTTATCTACAAAACAGTATTTACGAAACATTTTCTTGCTCTTAACTTCCTCTATTTTTAACATTTTATTAAAACAAGCACCCCTCGTCATTTAAGCATCTTATACTTTTTATAGTCACTCTCTTCCTGTTCTGGTAAATGCTTTTTCCAGTGGTGGGATGAAAAGTCTAGAATGCCTCTCCAATGTCCATCAGGGATTCCCTCCCCCTTCCAAAAGTTTAAATTACATGTCATACATTGTGTTAGAAATAACACAATGTGTAATTGCACTTTCTATTAACATTAGTCATTAACCGATCATACCTAATTACTATTTGTGACATTAAAATGTGCTATCTATATACATTTTTTCCTTGCAATAATTTGACTTGCCATATACATCATCAGCCATGTTTTGACATGAATTTCATCCAGTTACACCATGTTATGCAAAGTCTGGTGGTGCCTCTCTGACATCAAGCCCGTAACATATGATATGTGAGTGAGCATTGTTATATAGCAATGAGTAATGAGCACAATGCAGTTCAGTATCTTTCCGAATTGCATTGCCCATTACTCCATATAAGTGCACTATACTCTATGCAACAATGCCATACACTCAACACTGAAATTTCTGCACCCAAAAGATGGGTGAGATTGCAGGCACAGCATTTTAGGGTGCATGGCACTTACTTGTTGTGCTTCCTTAATATATGCACAATGCATCTTGTGTTCAATCCATATGAGAGAACAGAGTGCTGTGGACTCTTAGCATATTAATTTTATTTTATTTTTAATGTTGTCCTAGTTTTGTTAACCAGATAAACCCACTAAAATGACTGCAAATCAGACATGATCAAACGATGCCAGTTTAAATGAAACGGCTGGGTTAGTCTTATGAAAAGGTGACACAAATCAAACACAAGAAACAATTTAACTTGTTAGCAGTAATGCTTAACATTTTTTAACCTAAAATTACAGACAGCTATCTTTTCTCATTTCCAGGTATTTTCTATTAGACCAGTGAAATGCATATTATAGTCCTCTGATGAATACATTTTGTGAGTGTTTAACATTTCCTCTAACACCTTGGACACAGAGTTTGGAATAGTTTGTGCCTTTTTCAGACTCTTCACTTTTTTGGTACTTGCAATGTTTTTCAGCAACTGTAGCAGACAGTGGGACCATGCTGTGTGGCCTCCAAATCACACCCGGGATGATCCCAAAACTGTTCAGTATTGATCAGTGCACTACAGTGGTAAACAAATATAAATAAATCCCACATGTGCACTGTGGGATATCATTAGCTATTCATTCTTATCAAAGTGCCTTATGTGAGGATATTAACAGTACTTCATCAATAATCTGTTCATTAAGACAAAGTAGGTTTTAGTAATGTAAGTTAAAGGGGCACTGTGGTTAATGCAAGGTTGAAGCTCATTGCTATTTCCTTTTATTGTACATTATGAACTCCATGTCCATGAGCCTTTGAAGAGAGCAGCGACTCTGAAGGCACAAATCATTGCAAACCGTGTACCCAAGGTGTTAAAGGAAATATTAAGCCCCAGAACATATTTAGTTGAAACACTGTCAATGAAACTAATTGTGGGGAATAATAATCAATAAATCAGAACATTGTTGCTTTTGGAAGAGTTTAGTGCAGAACTGAAATGAACAGTGTACAGATTTGCTCAAAATGCAATTAATTTCATAGTATGGTACATAGATAAAATGCAGAAAGATGTTGACTTTGTTTATGCACTCTGGCTGCGTTGGTGTTGAAGATCAAATGTCCTCTATACAAGGCCTCCAATGTGGTATGAAAATAACCTCTGAATCTTACCCACAGATGAAAATAACCTCTGAATCTTACCCACAGATGAAAATAACCTCTGAATCTTACCCACAGATGAAAATAACCCCTGAATCTTACCCACAGATGGCAGAAGTAGGATCGAAAAAAGGAAACCTAACAAAACCCAAGCAAATATCACAGCACAGGATATGATGGACTAGGACAGAAATGGAGAGGGAACACGGTAAGATATAACAAGCAGAAGGCAAAGAAGGTGAAAATGTAGTAACAGTGATGGACGCTGCAGAGTGGTCCAAAAAGACAAAGAAGTCAAGAAGAAATAGTTAGAGATAGAGAATGAACTGAGGAACAGTATAGGGACCAAAGACGCAAATGTTTGTTAGGAACAGAAAAGTTAAACTTGGGTAGGAAGAGTGTTTCAGGAATGGAACTGACTAATAACTAGATTAGTGTGTGTGTGTGTGTGTGTGTGTGTGTGTGTGTGTGTGTGTGTGTGTGTGTGTGTGTGTGTGTTAAATAATCTAATGTGTAGGGCTGTGGTGGTTAGGGACCAGGATAAGAGCTGGGTAGTATTAGCACACATTAGTATGATGGTGCAGGTCAGTGAAGCCCTCCTTGTAATCACATTAGAGTACTAAACAACCTGTACTTTTCCATTATCAGGGCAACAGGTGAAGCGGTTTATATTTTCAGAACAGATTCTCAAAAAGAGACATCTGCAGTAAAGCTATACTGTCTGATTACTAACATGAGAATACCAGCTCAGTTTAGTGGTCAAATGGACAAACACGCTGGAAAACTCTCTTTTCACCTTTCATGGATGAAATGAGAACTCCTGTTTGATGAGGGGAAAAAAAAACACGACTGCAATCACAACCACAAAGACGAAAATGGTAGCGGAATTCAGCCATTACTGCTCTCTGTCACAAAACAGACAGAGCAACATGTTAATGAACTAGTCAGCCTTCCATTAATATATCTTCAGCATAATGTCGTCATGAAATTTTAAACATTCCCTAACAACTATAATGATTAGGAACATGAGAAAAGCATTTTAAATCATTTCGAAATAACCTCCACTTCTTTCGTATTGCTCACTCGTACCCTTCACTTCAAAAACTGAAAGCGAAAACTTTGACAGCAATTTCAGTTACCATACAAGTATACAGTAGTCCAAGATATCACTGTGATTGGGATGTGCAATAATAAATATGAATACGTTATGCACATGAAGTACAGGTTATCAAAAGAAGAGCATTTCACTTCCCAGGGAGCAAGAAAACACTGCAATTGGTGGGTCAACTGTCAATGTAATGAGAACTGGTGCTGTGGGTGGGACTGTAGGTCAGGTCAGGAGTGATGTCAGAAAGTGGGTGATGACTAGCAAAGTGGTAGGCAAAGTTTAAATTTCAGACTGAACGAGCTCATTGATTTTACAAGACTTCCAGTGCTCCATTAGGCAGAATAAACAGGGCAAGACATAGCTCACCTGTTAAATTGACATCTAGTGGCAGAAGTCCTAATTGAGCTTGCGCAGGTTGACTGCTCAATCTAATTGCATTTTTCAGTGTTATATCACCTGCTTTCTTTACCTGTATTGCAGTTTGCTCGCTAACACTAGTATTTCTGGTTGCTGCACATACTGTATAGTCGAGCGTGGCCACTTCTGCTAGCGCGTTAGACCTGTTGCCCCCTGAAAGAGTGCTCTTCAAACTATCTGGAGATATACAGAGCTGAGTATATTTTTCTGGCACTTCAGAGTTGTGTACTGGTAATTGTTGTTTGACTAATTTTATGTCATTGCTGGCTGACTTCAGAGTTGTGCACTATTTTTGCTTCACTGTATAGTTTTTCAGATCTCTGCTGAAGGTGTTGGTTTTCCCATACCCATTCTCCCTATTCCTGTCTTGTTATTTAAATTTGGAGGCTTTTGCAGTTGCCCGCCCCCACTGTAGATTTGATCTGGGACACTCCCCCCAGTCCCATCTCTTTACCTCATTCTACCTAATAGACTCCTTCTGCACTTATTTTTAGTCATTTTTAGTTTCATTGCATTTTTTAAACTATTGTGTCTAACATTGCTACATACACAAGTGTGCTAGCTTGCACTGCATTTGAATTGTTTTTACTGATGTTTTAGCTACTTTTCTGTATATATAAAAAAAAAAAAACAAAAAAAAAAACCTTTTCTGTAACTAGTATAGTCCAGATTAAAATTTGCTGTATCCAGGACTGTATGTAAGCTTCTGAACCCCCCACAAGCTTTCTGTGTTGGAGGGAAGCCTTCTAGCTTATCATTGGGAGTGGTAAGCACTAGGTAACCTATCTACCACATAAGGAGTGGTTCTGGCCCAAAAATTGTAGTTATTGGCCGTTTGAGCAGTTCTTCCATCTCTCTCAACTTTCTGATTTAAAAGCCCGCATTTGCACTTGTTTCCCCCCTTTCCTGTAACTAGTTTAGTCCAGATACAAATTCTTAGTTTTAGCACTTAAATTTGCTTATTTGTGATCAGCACTTGTTCAGAACTTGTAAGCACTAAATAACTTACTATTTACTACAGCACTCAACCTCCCTCATTACCTAGAGGAAAACAGTTTTGGTACTTACTTTCCTCACTTGCTTAGAGAAAATCAGCTCTTGTACTCACTTTCCTCACTTATCTAGAGGAAAATAGTTTTTTATTCAGGCATGTCCAAGGGTCAGCTCCCAGTGTTCTCTCCTGTCTATCAGATGAATCTAGGCACCTTGGGGCAATGTAGAAATTTCCTCATGTACACAGACAACCCCCTCCTCCTACCACCCAACACTACAACCTGTGAGAGATGCACTTATCTAGCCAAACTGGAGGTTAAGCTCTCTAAAGTCAAGACTGAACTTGACAGTCAAGAGGAGAAGGTAAACTCTTGCACCACAGCACACTCATCACATAGTCTCACTAAATCTACACCACTAAAATCCACACATAGAAACACAAAAACATTCACGGAGGCTCTCAATAATAATCTGCTCAAGCAACAGAGACCTCCAAAGCAGAAATGCAAGCAACCTCCACCCCCCCAACACAACCCAAATGACACATAGCCCGCAGACTCAGTGTGCCACTCAACCACAGCCAATAAGGCAAAACAACATACCCAACACACTAGTCATACGTGACTCTATAGTCAGGCACACTGATGTCCCACTCAACAGGCTAAACAAGGAGAAGGTTACTGTCAGCAGTCTGTCAGGTGACAGGATCCGCCACATAACCCACGCACTCAGGTCACTCCACGACAAGTACAAATATGACTCTGTCATTGTGCATGTTGGTGTGAATGACGTGAGATGTACCTCTTTGGACTACATGAAAAGAGACATGGAGGACCTCTCTGATCTTGTAGCCCAGGCAGGTATGACCCTAGCTCTGAGTAGTATTCTGCCATCACCCAGAATGTTGCCGCAGTACAACGACAAAATGATTGACTTCAACAATTGGCTGTGCTTCTGGTGTCATTCTAAAGTGATCCAGTATCTGTCTGCTTGGGATGACATGGTCAACAGACCAAGATGCTTTGCCAGAGATGGCCAGCACCTGTCACCCCTGGGATTCCGGATACTGGCTAAGTATCCTGCCATCCCTATAGTACCTTTTTTAGGCAAAGTTCAAATGACAAATTCACAACTGTAACAGGACCATCAAGCAAAAACTGAGGGTAATGCTACTCATTACTAGAAGTCTAAATCTCAAAATGCACTCCCTCAAGGCACTCCTTAAAATGGAGAATATTGATATCTGTGCAGTGACTGAGACCTGGTTCAAGGCTCCAGAGAGCACCCCTGCACTACCAGGCTATAACTCGTACCACACTTTTCGTCCATGTAAACTGGACCGGAAAACCAAAGGCGGAGATGTGTCCATATTCATTAAGGATGTCCACACCTCCAGGCTAGTTGCTCAGCATAATGCAGCCAAGGTTATCGAAGTGCAACTAACTCTGGGCAAAACTGCAATCCAAATTGCTACAGATCACCCACCATGCCCCAGGATTCCCACTCCTCTTTTCTTGATGTACTGGAAAATATTAGGGTTCATCCAAACACCCTAATAATGGGTGATTTCAACTACCCCACCATTAACTGGGAAAACTACTCATGTACCAACTCCTTCACTCAACGCTTTCTGGAATTCAATGCCCTGGATCAACTTATCCACACCCACTCCAGGGGCAACAATATCCTAGATACAGTCATTACCAACATGAGTGACCGGTGTTCCACACCTGAAGTCAACTCCTCATTGGTCCGATCTGACCATAAGCTAATTATCCTAGATATCCACATCCTGCCCCCACCCCCATTAAGGAAACCGTGGTAAAAAATGTCTCCAAAGCCAACTTCATGCTTCTTAAAACAGAAGTGCTGAACTTCATGACACCCATGCAGATGGACAATACTGTTACGACTACTGAATCCTACACAATTGCACATTATAAGCCCTTACATGAGTCCATGGATCATGCTATCCCAAACAGAACCAAGATGTTATCCTCCAAAAAAAGGAAGCCAATCTAGTGGTCCCCTGCCATAAACAAACTGTACAAAAAAGGAACAAACTGTTGCAAAAGAGAGTAAAATACCATGAGTGGAGGAGCTCCCTGGTCAGCCTCAGTAAGAAGCTTCAATCCCTGATAAAATCCTCCAAAGCTAGTTATGAAAACAAAATTGCCACTGATTCTAAAGACAACCACAAAGCATTCTATAGCAATGTCAAGAATCTCAATGGCAACACTCAGATCTGCTCTGAGTTACAGCACAATGGCACTAAATATACAGACCCAACTGATATTGCCAACATCCTGGCAGATGGGTTCAGTGCTAACTTTACCCCCCCTCTCACCCCCTAAAGAGCCCATCTCTATACCGGAAGAATACAAAGTTCCTGTAATCACTGCTGTACAGGTAAAAACTACACTCCCCAAAGCCAAGAACACAGACAACATCCCAGGCTGCGTTCTACATGAACTACAGAACGAACTGGCACCCCACCTAAATACCATGTTCAATCATAGCCTCGCCTCAGGCTTTGTGCTTGCTGAATGGCACACAGTGAAGGTTATCCCACTCCACAAGGGGGAAGCTGCCATGGACCCCGGGAACTACTGCCCCATTAGCCTGATGAGCCTGGTCTGCAAGGCCATGGAACGTATCATCATGGAACTTATAAACAAAGACACTGGTACTCTTCAAACACTGGACCCCACCCAGTTCAGGTTTGTAAAAGGCAGATCATGTCTCCTAAACCTGATAGACTTCTTTGAAGCAGTCACCAAAGACGTAGATAAGGGTAAAGTGTTTCACACAGCCTATCTAGATCTTGCCAAGGCTTTTGAAACCACCCCCCACTCTGAAATTATAGATAAACTCACTAAACTAGGTATAAATCCCTATGTCACAAGATGGACTGCCAACTGGCTCACTGACAGAACCCACACTGTGAAAGTAGCAGACTCCAAATCCGACTTCAGACCAGTGACAAGTGGAGTACCACAGGGTTCAGTCCTGGGTCCTGTCCTGTTTGGTATCTACTTCTTTGAAGTACAGGCTAACACAGAAGGTCCTTGACTAACAAAGTTCGCAGATGACTGCAAACTAGGAGCCATAATCAAAACTCCTAATGATGTGGACATCCTACAAAAGAGCCTCACTGAGACAGATGCCTGGTATCAAAGCCATGGCCTCAAGCTCAATGCCAAAATGTGCATTGTCATCCCCTTTGGTAAAAACTCTGTACCCATGAACTACAATATAGGCAGTAGTATACTTAACACCGAAAGTGTGATAAGAGACCTTGGGACACAGGTGGATAGTAGTCTCTCCATTGATAATCACATCACCACAGTAGTCAGGAAATCCTTCTACGTGACACACCTCATCACAAAGGGTTTCTCATCCAGAAAAAAAGAGGTGATTGTTCCCCTCTACTCATCACTCATTAAACCCATTATAGAGTATAACGCCCCTTTTGGTATGTACCTCACAAGACATTTACAATAACTGGAAAGGCCGCAGAAATACCTCACAAAGAGGATTATCGGCCTCAAACAGATGCCCTACGCAGACTGTCTCAAAAAAACTCCAGATTTACTCCATGGCATATCGCCTACACAGGGGTGATCTCTGCCTAACATACAAAGCTATGTCAAACCCAGAGCTGTTGGACATGCTCCACTTAAAGAAATCCCAATCCCACCAAGTTACACGCTCTAGGGACCTAAACCTTGTCACCACATTAAACAGAACATGCCGGAGGGATAGATTCCTG
>NC_056750.1:149165553-149273053 GCF_019279795.1 Protopterus annectens
CTAATCAGCTATATAGGCTAACTTGTCTAAAACACATACTACACTATCCATTGTCTGTGTGAATGGATAGAGAAAATATATGTGGGAAATCAGGAAGTAAAATCTGACTGGATGAAAAATTGAAATTCTGGTCAGCTATGGGTCTTATAATAAACACCTGTGAGGACTTCACAATTTGAGTTATGTTTGATTGTCATTTTTTACTTAGAAACCAAATGTTGTTCTTGTTGGTGTACAGCAGATTATCAGTTAAATAACAACAGTTTAAAAAATAGGAAAATTTAAATAATAAGGAAAGCAACCGCACTTAAAATGTCTTTGTATGTTAAAATTAATAAATATAGCTTATCTCTAGCACTTCCCCTCACCCTTCTTCAGATCTGCCTCTTGGGTGGAGCTTATTTATTTAAAAGAATTATGCTTCCTCATGACTAACCCAACCACTGGGGATGCACAAGCCAGTGCATTTCTTTGTGCCGGTCCCAAGCCTGGATAAATGGAGAGGGTTGTGTCAGGAAGGGCATCCGGCATTAAATTTTGCCAAATCATACATGCAGACAACAGTACAGACATACATACCGTATCGGTCGAGGCCCAGGTTAACAGCGACTGCCACCAGTACTGTTGGCCAACAGGGTGCTGGCAGAAATCGGGCTACTGTTGGCTGAAGGAAGAAGAGAAGAGGGGGAAGGCATGCCCGAAGGCATGTAAAGGCTAGAACTGTGATAGTGAGGGTTGGAACTTTGAATGTTGGCAGTATGACTGGTATAGGGAGAGAGCTAGCTGATATGATGGACCAAAGGAAGGTTGGTATATTGTGTGTGCAAGAGACCAGATGGAAGGGGAGCAAGGCTAGGTGTATCGGAGGTGGGTTCAAATTGTTTATCATGGTGTGGATGGGAGGAGAAATGGCATAGGCGTTATCTGAAGGAACAGTATGCTAAGAGTGTTTTGGAGGTGAAAAGAGTGTCAGATAGAGTGATGTTTATGAAGCTGGAAATTGATGGTGTAATGATGAATGTTGTTAGTGCATATGCTCCACAAGTTGGGTGTGCGATGGATGAGAAACAAAATTTTGGAGTGAGTTGGATGAAGTGGTGATG
Organism: Protopterus annectens; assembly: GCF_019279795.1. Lineage (NCBI taxonomy): Eukaryota > Metazoa > Chordata > Ceratodontiformes > Protopteridae > Protopterus > Protopterus annectens. The sequence goes on from NC_056750.1 coordinate 149,166,657, forward strand.
ACTGTACCCAAGGGTGACTGGTGATTGGAGCAGATTTCAATGGGCATGTTGGTAAAGGGAACAGAGGGGATGAGGAAGTGATGGGTAGGTATGGTGTTAAGCAAAGGAATGCAGAAGGTCAGATGGTAGTGGATTTTGCAAAAAGGATGGACATGGCTGTGATGAATACATATTTTAACAAGAGGGAGGAGCATAGGGTGACATACAAGAGAAGAGGAAGATGCATACAGGTGGATTATATCTTATGTAGAAGGGCCAATCTGAAGGAGATTGGACACTGTAAAGTGGTGGCAGAGGAAAGTGTAGTTAGGCAGCATAGGATGGTGGTTTGTAGGATGACATTGGTAATCAAGAAGAGGAAGATGAGTGTGAGGGCAGTACCAAGGATCAAATGGTGGAAATTGAAAAAGGGTAATTGTGAGGTGATGTTCAGGGAAGTGTTAAGACAGACACTGGGTGGCAGTGAAGAGTTACTGAATAGCTGGGTAACTACAGCAGAGCTAGTAAGAGAGATGGCTAGAAGGGTGCTTGGTGTGACATCTGGAAAGAGGAAGGAGGACAAGGAGACCTGGTGGTGGAATGGAGAATTACAGGAGAGTATACAGAGAAAGAGGTTGGCAAAGAAGAAGTGGGATTATCAGAGAGATGAAGAAAGTAGACAAGAGTATAAGAAGATGAAGTGCATGGCAAAGAGAGAGGTGGTGAAGGCCAAGGATAAGGCATATGAAGAGTTGTATAAAAGGTTGGACACTAAGGAGGGAGAAAAGGAATTGTACTAATTGTCTAGATAGAGGGACTGAGTTAGTAAACATGTGCAGCAGGTAAGGGTGATAAAGGATAATGAGGGAAACTTACTCACAAGCGAGGAGAGTGTGTTGAGCAGATGGAAAGAATACTTTGAGGGGCTTATGAATGAAGAGAATGAGAGGGAGAGAAGGTTGGATGATGTACGGATAGTGAATCATGAAGTGCAGTGGATTAGCAAGGAGTAAGTGGGGATAGCTATGAAGAGGATGAAGAATGGAAAGGCTGTTGGTCCAGATGACATACCTGTGGAAGCATGGAGGTGTTTAGGTGAAATGGCAGTGGAGTTTTTTAACTAGATTGTTTAATGAAATCTTGGAAAGTGAGAGGATGCCTGAAGAATGGAGGAAAAATGTTTTGGTACTGATTTTTAAGAATAAGTGTGATGTGCAGAGCTGTAGTAACTACAGAGGGATTAAATTGATCAGTCGCAGCATGAAGTTATGGGAAAGACTAGTGGAAGCTAGGTTAAGAAGGGAGGTGATGATTAGTGATCAGCAGCATGGTTTCCTGCCAGGAAAGAGCACTACAGATGTGATGTTTGCTCTGAGAGTGTTGATGGAGATGTACAGAGAAGGTCAGAAGGAGTTGCATTGTGTCTTTGTGGATTTAGAGAAATCATATGACAGGGTGCATAGAGAGGAGTTGTGGTATGGTATGAGGAAGTTGGGAGTGAAAGAAAAGTATGTAAGAGTGGTACAGGATATGTACGAGGGTTGTGTGACAGCGGTGAGGTCTGCGGTAGGAGTGATGGATGCGTTTAAGGTGGAGGTGGGATTACATCAAGGATCAGCTCTGAGCCCTTTCTTATTTCCAATGGTGATGGACAGGTTGACAGACGAGATCAGACAGGAGTCCCCGTGGACTATGATGTTTGCAGATGACATTGGGATCTGTAGTGAGAGTAGGGAACAGGTGAAGGAGACCCTGGAGAGGTGGAGATATGCTCTAGAGAGAAGAGGAATGAAGGTCAGCAGGACTAAGACAGAATATATGTGTGTATAAATGAGAGGGAGGCTAGAGGAGTGGTGAGGATGCAGGGAGTAGAGGTGGTGAAGGTGGATGAGTTTAAATACTTGGGATCAATAGTTCAGAGTAATGGTGAGTGTGGAAGAGAGGTGAAGAAGAGAGTACAGGCAGGATGGAGTGGGTGGAGAAGAGTGTCAGGAGTGATTTGTGACAGTTGAGTACCAGTAGGAGTGAAAGGAAAGGTCTACAAGGGGGTAGTGAGACCAGCTATGTTTAATGGGTTGGAGATGGTGGCATTGACAAAAAGGCAGGAGTCAGAACTTGACATGGCAGAGTTGAAGATGTTAAGATTTGCACTGGGTGTGATGAGGATGGACAGGATTAGGAATAGGTATATTAGAGGGTCAGCCCAGGTTGGAAGGTTTGGAGACAAAGCAAGAGAGGTAAGATTACATTGGTTTGGACATGTGCTGAGGAGGGATGCAGAGTATATTGAGAAAAAGATGCTAAGGATGAAGCTGCCATGTAACAGGAAAAGAGGAAGGCCTAAGATAAGTTTTATGGATGTGGTGAGATAGGACATGTAGGTGGTTGGTGTGACAGAGCAAGATGCAGAGGACAGGAAGAAATGGAAATAGTTGATCTGCTGTGGCGACCCCTAATGGGAGCAGCCCAAAGAAGAAGAAGAAGATGCTTCCTCATGACTACTGCATTCAAGCAGTAATAGGATCTTTCAGGGATCACTGGGCAGGGTTAGATTTTGAGACAGAAGCTATCAGCAGATTCCTCTGTGTTCTACTAAGCAACAACTTTTTCCATTTTTAACAAATCTTTCTACAGCAAAAAATGGGGTATTGCTATGGGGACAGTTATGGCTCCCAGCTTAACTAAGACCACCCTAGATAAATGAGAGAGAGAGAGAGAGAGAGAGAGAGAGAGAGAGAGAGAACACATATATGAATCTCCCTTCTAACAGCACTTGCATTGTTATTTCTGATACATAGATGCCATTTTTATTATTTGGAACAGTACACAGGCAAGATTACTGAAATTTTTCAACTACATTGGGAAATCCATGAATTTTCTGAACTTTACAACTTCCTACAACAAAAACAGTGCTAATTTCCTAAATCTCATGATATGAAAACTGGAAGGCTCTGACTAGATTTCAAAAACCCCACCACAATAAACTTACTATTGCACTGGGACAGTATGCATCCTTTCCACACTAAGAAGAATGTGATTAAATCCCAAGGCCGCAGTACTGTGAGAGTATCTAAGGAACCAAGGGATTTCACCATCAACATAGTGAACCTAGAGAAAGATTTACTTGCCTGTGGTCACAGTAAAAAGTTCATCTTTGGGATGCTTGAACCTATCTCCCTCCAAAACAACATCAACCCTGATTACCCAAATGCTGACAACAGCCACAGCACTAACAGGAGACGAAACCACAATGAGGAATATAAAGACATCTCCATGATGGTTACTTACTCCACTGACTGCAGAGTTATAATGGACATCATTAAGGACAACTGAATTATTTTCAAGAATAATCTAATAGTAAACAATATACTACCAGAAGAAAATAGTTTCAACATTTGGAGGAACAGGAATATCAGACATTTTCTTGAAAAATTGAGCAGAACAACCACAGATCAACTCAACTCCCCAAAGGGTGCATTCCCTTGTGGACTCCCCAACTGTAGTTGCTGTAAGCACATGAACAACAAAACAGGTTTCCATTGCCCTAACACTGACCACTACTACCACAGCCAAGAACCTGAGAATTGCAATTCAGAATCAATCATTTACAGGGCCTAATGCACCCAATGCCTTGACTTCTATATCAGGAAAACTATCAACAAACTTAAAACTAGACTTGCTAGATGCCTTACAGACATCTGGCACAGCAACAGTAACAACGTACTAGCTAAACACAACTGAGATCAATCCGGATATAAGACATTCCAATTTCATATTTTAGATTGCATACCAAAAGTAAAACTACAAGGATCATTACATGGCACACTGGAAAAACATGAATTACAATGGCAGATCAGACTAGAAGCATGGAAACCACCAGGACGTAATATTCAGATTTCCATCACCAGCATTTTCAATCTTAGGAGACTCCATCACCACACTTATTACTGACAGCTGAACTCTCCTATTTTAATTTGACTTTTGTGTTTATTTATACAAATATGTATTATTCATTTTTAATTATTATTTGGTTATTAATTATTGCACTTCTGTGCACAAAAAGTTTTCTTTTGAATTAATATGTTCCACCCGAGAGAGAGATCTGAAGAAGCTCGAGTGAAGATGTTTCAGACAAACTATATTTAGCAATTTTTAACATACAGAGACATTTTTAAGTGGGGTTGCTTTCCTTATTATTTAAATTATCCTATTTATTTAAAAATACTGTTATTTAACTGATAATTTGCTATACACTAAGAACAACATTTAGTTTCTATATAAAAATTACCAATCACACATAACCCAAATTACAAAGTCCTCACTGCTGTTTGTTATAAGACTCATAGCAGACCAGCATTTCAATTTTTCACCCAGTCAGATTTTACTTCCTGATTTCTGACATACATTTTTTCTATCCAATCACACAGACAATGGATAGTGTAGTATGTGTTTTAGACAAGTTAACCTGTATAGTTGATTAGATGGTAAACATCTAATGGTATACATTTACATATCTATAACCCCAGTTACTATATCCTCATAAGTGCATTTATATGTCTTGTAGCACACCAGTTTTGAAGGTTCTCTCATTCAAGTTTTACTACTAAATTTCCTGGCTGTAAACACTCTATTCAATCACACAAAAGCTGAAGGCAAGATAACCATTGGAATATTAAAACCACCTATATTCTAATATATATTGTAAGATATATTCAAGTTTTAACCAGTCATAATTATATGTTTACATTTCTATAGGTTTCAACAGAATGTTGATTTTTAATTTGTTTTTGAAATATGTATAAACTCAAGATTTATTTCTAGTTTCTTTACATAAACACAGTGCTTATCTGCTGATTTATATAAGTTTTACCCAATAAAGATGTGTTGTTTTGCTACAAAGAAGTGAAACTATTTTTGATCACAACAAGAAGATTTATTGTTTTGGTATGAAGAAAATGATGCTGTTTTGATTCCCAAAAGTGAAGATATTTTTAATAGTATTTGACATTTAATTTACAAATATTTCTTACTACTACTGCTTGGTGTTTTAGCTTAGCTCAAAAAGCTCAACAGTCAATTCATATTCTTCTAGTTGTTTTGAGCAGAATAGTTGGACTCTGTCCGCTATCTCATGGTTTAAGCTAACTAAACGTCAGGGTTCTCACAATGCTTCATTTCTAAACTTCTTTTCTGAGGAAGGAATTTCAAAGATTTTTAATTCCCTTTAATGCACCTTAATGCTGTCACATTCAATTTGACTGCACAGTTGAAACAAATTAGTTATAATGCAAAGAATACCTGCATATATGACATTTAAAACCATGAAAACTGAATAGATAAGTAATTAGAGCATTGTTTAATGATAAATTGCAATGGAGAGATTAATGAAAGCATGGTTTGGTATTTAATGAAAGTATGATTTGGGATTCTTTACAATCATGTACAAAATAGAACATTTCTAATTGTTGCCAAAACAAAAGTAAATAATGTAATATACACTTAAAGCACAAGAATATTTAATTATCTAAAACAAAATAGTTATGACATTACATAAAAGTTCAACATTGCATCGTAAGGTATCAATACCCTTAGAAAATATAAAATTACACATGCATTCTATTACACTGAAAGGTCTACACTGACTTGCAAATAAATAAAAAAATATTCCCAGCTTAAATCATATAAAATACTTCCATGGAGTGGGAAAATGGCTTTTGATAGTGAATATATTCCATGTATATTTAAGACCTATTTTGAAAAGATTACTCAAGAAGATGTGAATGTTTCAAATAAAAAATTGTTCAAAGCCCTTTTTTAATTAAAATATTAAAAAGATCTACTAACATATTAAAACCTGTTGAAACAAATAGCATAGATAAAAAAATGAAAGGAAAATAAAGCTCTAGCGGTAAACTGAATAATACTGGAGAGTTATAATGTATTACATCAATTATTTAAAATAGGTTTTATTAATGTACACAATAACATTATTATTCCCACATCACGGAAGCATATAGTGAAAACATTGATTTTAAAACCAAATAGGGATCTGGTATATTGCTTTTATAATGGACCAGCCTAGTTATTCAATATTAATTATAAATATGTCATGTCACTTTCAGCTAGAATATTAAAAAATATATCTTTAACTCACAAGGAGCAAATGGCACTTATATTAAAAATACAAAGTCAAAACAATATTAGCAGAACTATGACATTGATTATGTGAATCTACCTAGTCTGAAGTTACTATAGGCTAAGTTATAGAAGAAGCTTTTTATTTCTTGGGTTGAGATTATTTCTTTATGGTATTACAGATATTTGAATTACAAAAGTCATAATTCAATCTTGTAAAATTATTATGCAATAAGTGCAAAACCACCAAGTAGCAAGACACAAAAATAGAAATGCCACACACAGTCAGGAAACAGGATCCAAAGTATTTATTCTTTAGTGCCTCAACTTAACCAGTCTTCAAGAAGTATAAAATAAAATAATAAAACATACCCCTTAAATACCCAACCCAAATGAAACAATTAAAAACAACAATAATAGTACGTACACATTAATCATGGATACCAGGCAGATATATAAGATGTAATGAATAAGAAATCAATGCCAAAAATAAAAAATAATGCAAAGTCTAATGTAAGCAACACTAAGAATTGCACAGGCCAGCTTAGGAGGTGTGAGCAATGTGTAGGCCAGCTAACTCAATGTACCCAGTGGTATATACCTTTAAACAATGCCAACCTTAGATAAGCAGGTTTGCCCATAGCTTAGCCTTTTCAAAACCGGTCAATCATGGAAAAGTGTGGGAAATCGGTCCTACTTAAACCCAAGAGGTGGGAATATATCTCATAACTGGTTGTAGCTTCCCCTTGCAGGCACTATGGCAGTAAGGGGAGAAGGTGTATACTTTCTGGCATAGCGCTGGTGCATCCAGGAGTCCAAAGTCATGGCAGGACTCCTAGTTAAAGACCATGATCAGAGAATGCTGCAGAGCCAGTACCAGGGCACCAATATAAGGTGGAGGCCTGGGACCATCTCGCCCGTGACCTCATCAGTGCCACTGACATACCCCAAACTGGTGAGCAGGTCAGGCACCACTATGCTAATCTGAAGAGGCGTAAGGGGACCTCTTGGAGGAATGGCTCCAAGAGGCTAGAGTGGCAGGGGATGTTCCACCCATGTGTAAGTATCACCCCAATTTGTGTGTAATAATTGCTAGCTCAGGTATACTATGGATAGGTATGACTAAATATTACTCTTATGTCCCCCAAAGCTGCAATGGAGAGAGCTGTGAACCAGGAGGCCCACATCAGTCGCCTGGCGAGGTTGCAAAGTGAGGCAGGTCAGTAATACTCATGCATTTACTGTCATAGGAAATAAAAATAAATGTAGTAGTAAATTAATTGCTTGTATAAAACCTGTACTGTTCAAGGCAAGTACTGCATACACTAGAGAATATGGCAGGAAGAGTCTCATATTGCTTGTAAGTCAATAAAAGTGTAAAAGCCTGACAAAACAGGTCTAACTGGTGGACTGCATGTGTATATCCTGGTATCATACGGTAATGTAGATATGCAATCATATAATAGTACTGTAGTACTGTAGTATTAAGCACTGTTACCCACACCGTGCACCATAAATTGAATGTGTAGGAATGCCTGTATATGACAGGTGTAATCTCCAGAGATCATTTAGTACAACTGAGAGACACATAGACAGCAAACAGGAAAATCAGACAACAAAAAATGAAAGCACATGCAACTGAGATGTGAACTGTTGTTTTTTCAGCACACACAGCCACAGTTCGAATCCTGCCAGTGGTAGTAGTCTGCATACAGAATCATACCCCACGACTGTACAGATATGTCCAGAATGTTTATTAAAGTGGCCCATATCTGTTGCCTGTCAACCTGTCCCCCTGGGAAATCAGTGGGATGATTTCAGACGTATAGGCAGCAAACAGGAAATACAACTGATTGACACGCAGCTATGAGAACAAAGCTGGCACACTAGCAACACCCCAATACCTTATGTGACTAAGAAGCCATGTATGTCCCACTTACACCTGAACTTGTCAAGTTGTAGTCAGAATGTGTACAGTAACAGAGTGAGATGTATGTGCATAACAGTAATGTGGAATCTGGTAATGTGTGTGGGAACATTCAGGTAGTGCTAATAAACAATCCTCCCACAGGTCTGTCAGATACCAATACTGTGCCCAGAAATACAAGAATGATATGCAGTTGTTTTGATGAATGAGGTATTACACATCACTGTCACCCACACTGTCCTACAACATATAGCTGTCTAGGAAATCTGTATATGAGTGTTGTAATACAAGTTCAGAATGCAAAAGCACAGGGGATTAATAAGACAGAAAGCAGATAGGAGATATATGGCAGACACGACTGTGATGGACAGTGTTTAAGTTGTAGCAGACACAGCCATGGTCTGAATCCTGGGAGTGGAATTAGGCTGCGTATAGATTCATACCCCACAACTGTACAGATGAGGCGAGAATGTCCAGTATATGTGCCCATATCTGCTGCCTGTTCCCCTGGTAAGTCTGTGGAATGATCCCAGATGTTTAGCCAGCAAATAGGGAATACAAGTGATTGTCAAACATCATGAGAACACACCTGTCACTGTAGCAACTCCCGAAACAATTAGGAGAGTAATATTTCAAGTATGTCCTATCTACACTCCCATGTTGTCAAGCTGTGACCAGAGTGGGTACAGTAACAGAGTGAGATGTATGTGCATAATACTAATATGTAATATGGAACTTTGTGTGGCAACAGTCAGTTAATGCTAACAAATATTGCCCCCACAGGTACGTTGGATACGAACACTGTGCTGAGAAATGCAGACCATTATAACCTGTACTGGTACTGTTCACTCTGGTATTGTTGAGAATTGTGAATGTTGCAGTTTCTCTGAATAATACAGTATTACTGGTCACTGTCACCCACACTGTGCTACATAATATAACTGTTTAGGAAAGCATGTATATGTGTGTGTTAGGTCACTAAAAGTGGAAGAGGGCAATATTCTAGATATGTCCCGGCACACTAGCATGTGGTCAACACAAGGCCAGAGTCTGTGCAGAAAGAGTTGGATAGCTATGTGCAAAACAGCAGACTGGAATCTGGAAGTATGTGTAGAAATGGTTAGTTAGTGTTGACAAACATTCCCACCACAGGTATACCAGGTAAGAGGTGTATACTGCAGGTAAAACCAGTTCATGTGTAATGATAACAACAGCCAAATCACTGTCCAAACTAAGGCTATAGGGTAGTGTAGTAAGACTTGTAAGGTACAGATAACGGCACTGACTAGGAAAGTAATGTGGACTACATGAATATACTAGTTGTTAATTGACATCTTTCTCTCCCCCCCCACCATAGCTCCAACAATAATCAACATACCCACCCCAACTGGTATGTAATCACTCTGATAATGTCCAATTGTTTGATAAATATTTTAATGGTTCCCATGCATGTGCTTTATTGAATTATTCCAACATTGGTGGCAAGGTGCCATCAAAGTACCTGCATGCTGTTCTTATTACCACTGTGGTCCCATATATATACATGTGTTCTGTTTGCTATGCAACTGTTCCAAATCTGGTGTCTGGGTTAATGGGAATATCTATGCATGCTGTTTTACCTAACCTTGGAATGTGTTGACTATTACTAACCCATATATGATGATGAAATCTAAACACTATAGCACACTTGGGAAGGCCGACCCAGTGGACCCACCTGTCCCACCTCAGCTGGCCGTGGCACCAGCATGTCTGGGGCCCAACCCCAGACCTCCCTGTCCATTGGCCCTGCACCACCTTCGGGTGGAAGCACCTCAGAGGATGGGGCTCACCCCCCCGAGAGTGGGTGTGCACAGGCACCAGTCAACCATTGCCAGGTTGGGGTCGTGGTGCGTAGAGAGATCGGCAATCAGGTTGGTGATCTTCTATGCCAGCTCAAGGGCCATGTGTCATGATTAGAGAGTCAGCCTGGCTCTGCAACTCATCCCCCAGCACAGCCACCTTCGGGGTTGTGAAGGTGCAGTGGTGACTGCCCATGGGTGGGACCTCAGTCCCACTGTTACCACTAGGGGGCTTGTGGGCTTCCGATATCCCAACATCCCTCCTCATCAAGGTGTTTACCCCCCACATGTGGCATATACCACCCCTGTATGCGTCTTGTTTGTCTTGTCTGTTAACCTACCCATCCTACCTCCCCAAATATACCAGCATCCCACTCTCACCTGAAAAAAAAAGGCAATCAGTTCCCACAAAAAAATCTCGCCCCATACATAGCTGTCCATTTCACACACATGTCCACTGGACACATGTAATCCAGTCTAATTGGCATCACAACTTATTATTGTTATTCTCACCCCTCTCCCAGGGGATTGAGTGTCCAAATCTACCTCCAAATTCAGTGTATATTCACAGCTGTTTCTGTAGAAGAAATGGGCAGCTATGGACCTTCCCTACACCCTTCCTGCACATCCCAGGCTATTTTCCCTACTGTCTTTCCCTTTTGTGCCCCTTTTTTCACCACTTTCCTCTCAACCCCATTTTCTTTTCTTTTAAAGAAATAGCACAAGGGTAAGTGGGAGTAAGCACATTTAAGCAGCAGTAAGAGGGTTTAAGCCTGTTTGCGCAGGGGTAAGCAATGCCTACACAGGTTAAGCAATACAGAGGCTAACAGAGAATAAGAAACTGTAAATGGAAGTTAGCAGTGCTTACCTCTGTGCAAACCCACTTACAACTGCTTTAAAGTGCCTTAATCACTCTGTATCCAATGGCCCATGTTCTGCCCAGCAACAAAATAAACAGCCTCTGCAAGGTTTGCACCCAGGACCCTGCACACCATAGACAAAGTGATTTATCACTAAGCCATGCCAGATGTACATAATGCTGATATTTTCAAAAACATATCATCCAGACCAGTCATTACACAGTACTGAGAATGTATTCCAACATTTAGATGTATGTGTGTGTAAATCTATTAATATCTAAACAGATGCAACATATCTATATATACATATATATATATATATATATATATATATATATATATATATATATATTAATATATATGAACATATATACATGCAAATGCCTATAGCAATATATATATATATATATATATATATATATATATATATATGTCTACACCTATATGTCTACATATACACAGCAAGTTACATATATGTAAGCAGATATATATCTATGTAGGTATATATGGACATAGTTATTTATATATATATATATATATATATATATATATATATATATATATATATATATTAGCAGATATATTAAAAATATATATATATATATATATATATATATATATATATATATATATATATATATGGACATACACATGGTGGTAACAATGGGAGATTAACTAAAACATATATGGCCACATGCACCGTTAATGGGGTTGAGCCGCCCCAAACAATATACGTCTTGTATGAATAGGTATACCCCCCCACAGCCAAACACGTCCACCCTGCAATACACTACCAAGTGTTGCAGATCCCATAACCAGGACCTGACACAACATGGGCACACGATGTTAACAGTGCTGGTATTGGTAACATATCATGCAGTACAGTCTGGCTCCCATAGGAAATGTAAAATGTGGAAGCTATCAGCATCCTCAGGATACATATACACAGACACATATAAGCAGATAAAGATATACACACATTTATATATATATATATATATATATATATATATATATATATATATATATATATATTTATATATATATATATATATATATATATATATATATATATATATATATATATATATATATATAAAGATATACATGTGACTACACATACACATGCAGAGATATGTACAGTAAGATACATATGTAGTAGGTGCACAGAATATGGAAAAGCTATTATGCCTACAGTTAACACCTGAACAAATGGACACTGGATGAGCCACCCATACAAATGACATTCGTTGCCTGCAACATATACCCACAGAGAGGTCATAAGATAAAACACCACACACAGGTCCGCAGAAATGAAAAACCTTTATTTGTTTACTATTACAGTTTTATATGCCATGTCATATAGCTGTTCAGAGACTGACATCCAAATAAACAGAGTAATGTAACTGTGAAACAGTTATACTAATACAGTAGTCTGGAAAGGTTCACAACTGTTGCTGTCCAGGTCAAGCCCATCAAATTGTACAATAGTAAAGACAGACTGGGCCACAAGATACCAAACAATCAATGGTAAGTAATGCAGGTGTATAGTTCAGCAGCCTCTATACACACTCTGTACACAATCACTAGGTGGTAAAGACATCAGTTGACCAAATGGGATGTAACTTTTACATAACAAGGCATAACTGACACCATCACAAGCACACTGACAAACAGAACATTCTGTATGGGAGGCGGCAGTAAGTCTGCATTAACCCAGTTTATGTAAGTAATGTCAATATAGGTGAATTGTATGGTACTGTACATCCATATACCTTAAGGCAGCTCACCCCTGATACCCCCACATTTTGTAACAGCTTAGGTCATTTATGGTGCTTCCCCCTAGACTCAATAATACAGGGCCATATACCACTGTTACATACACTGGCATCTGGAGTGCATAAGGGCACACATATATTGTGTAGGTGAAGCCCACACATATATGGCCCCAGGCCCTCCGTATGTGTGGGGGATACAACAGCAGTGGAGTGCTGGCAGGATTATGCATATGTATCACTATCTGTATATGTGTAGACATATATTGCTCTGTATATGTATATATCTGGGTGTGTATATGTATATCTATGTACATATACATACCCATCTATATATGTCGATATGTATATTTGTATATATCTATATAGATATCTGGATAAGTATATATACATTTATTTCCACCATATGTCCTGAACATGGAGTGCAGCTCTACCTCAGCCCCTATAGTCCTAATTTTGTAGTGCAAGGGGATGTCAGGCATGTATAGCAAACTGGTGAAAAAACCACCCTTGCAGGTCCAGTGCCTTTAAACTCCTGGATTTAGATAGATGTGTACAAAGTTCTTTATAATCCACAGGTTATGTTGTAAACAAGAACGCCAATAAACGAAAAAACCCAAATTTAAATTTTATTAAGCTTAAAAACAAGCTTTTCATTGGCACTCTGCACCAACTTCCTCAGAAAACAAACTGTACCACACATTTGTCTCACTATAAATACATCACTACTCAGCTCAGATGCACCCCCTAGCAGTTCCCCTTTAAAAAGCACATAATTACACTTTGAAATTTTTAACTAAGAAGCGGCCAAAATATTCAACAATTTGGTATCTACTACTCATACCTGCCATCAATGCTGGTAAACCTATAATGCTCCAATTATTGAATGTTAATGCCACCAAAATTATATATAAATACAAATGATAAAATATGTCAATAACCACAAGAAAAATTATAATATATGTTAAAAATAAGTATAAAAGTGGAAAAAATTCCCACAAGTGTTAATATAAACATTGATATAAACAATAAATGGTGAACACAAATACAAACACAGGCGTTATGGATGTATACAATTTTGTTTCTGTGGTATCACCTAAAATTCTAGTCTTGTTTGGGAACCCCAAGATACATAAGAACATCTACGATCCACCTATGTGGCAACTGGTCAGTGCCAGGGGAAGCATCACGTATGCAGCGGCCAAGGTGGTGGATGAGATTCTCAAGAAGTATGTGGACAGAGTCCAATACATTTCGAGAGATTCTTGGGCATTTTTGGAAAAAGTGGGTTCTGTTCCATTTAACGCTGATTGTATTCTCTTGACCATTGACGTTGTTGACCTGTATTAATCTATCCCCCATTTGGAGGTGGTTGAGTGGATCCAATTGGAAATGGTTTTCCACCATGCTCCTGCAGAAGAAGTTACGATGGTCAGCGAACTATTGGAGGTTATTCTTACCAGCAACTTTTTTACATTTAATCACCGGTGGTTCCACCAATTGATTGGGGTCCCTATGGGATCGCCTTGCGGAGCCAGTGTGGCCAGTTTAGTCATGGCCCACTGGGAGAGGGTGTTTGTTTTATCTAATTCTTTGGTACAAGAAAAAGTAGCGTTATACACTAGATTCTTGGATGACATTTTTGTCATCTTCAATGGTTCTCTAAATGATGTTAATCACTTGGTGTCATTTTTTAACGGCTCCACAGAATTTTTGAAATTCACATCTGAGTTTGCCATCGACAAGATTACCTACTTGGACATGGAACTAGAGAAAGATAGGAGCCTTAATCGTTTTGTGGCCAGCATACATCGGAAGCTGACCTTCTCGAATTCTTACTTACATTTTGACAGCGAACACCCATTACATCAAAAGAGGGCTATTGTAAAAGGCCAATTTGTCCGAGTAGCCACATTACATCAGAAGATAGGAAATTTCACGAGGAGTGCAAGTTCATCTTTGGCATGTTCGTCAGCAGAGGGTACCCTGCCAATTTTGTCACAGAATTCAGTTTGGAAGTGCAGGGAAAAAGGGCCAATGGCCACTTCCGCCCCATTTTGGGGAATATGGAGGATGGGTTTTTAGGTTTAACTCGCCTCGTCAGTGAGTCTGATACTTTCAATTGTACTTTTGTAATTTCATTCAACTTGGATGCAATGGACATTGTGTCCATTATAAAGAAAAATTGGGGCTTATTAACCACTGAGTTAATAGGAGCACTTGGACTATTATCGCCCCCTAAGGTTACTTTCAGGAGGGGCCTTAACATCAAAAACATCCTGGAGTCCAAAGTTGCTGGTGTCTGCCCCAGATCTGGGATGTTCAAATGTAACATGTGCAGGTACTGCAGATACATAAAAGCCAGTTCAGCTTTTTCCATCAGGGACAAGAAGTACCTCATACAAAGAAGATTCAATTGTGCCAGCAATCAGGTGGTATATTTAGCCCAGTATTCAGTCTGTCCAGGTTTCTACATTGGCAAGACTGATAGGAAACTACAGGAATGGGTATACGAGCACTTATATGTCATGAGGAAGGGGAAGGTCGACAACACTCTGGTCAAACATATATTAGATAACCCAGGCCACGAATTTTCATTTACAGTGATCGATCAGCTAAACCAAGAGTTTATGGGGGGACCCGAGTCTTTAAGACTAGAAAGCAAGGAGTTGATGTGGCAACTTAAGTTGGAAGCTTACAATTTACCTGGACTTAACAGTATGCTTTCCATCAGTTGCTTCCTCAAAATGAGAAGCCTAGTGAGGTAAAGCCCCCTGGAGTGACTTAATGCCATCTGGGAACATATTTTTGGGTCTCACCATTTTTCATTATATTTGTGTTCACTATTTATTGTTTATATCAATGTTTATATTAACACTTGTGGGAATTTTTTCCACTTTTATACTTATTTTTAACATATATTATAATTTTTCTTGTGGTTATTGACATATTTTATCATTTGTATTTATATATAATTATGATGGCTTTAACATTCAATAATTGGAGCATTATAGGTTTACCAGCATTGATGGCAGGTATGAGTACTAGATACCAAATTGTTGAATATTTTGGCCGCTTCTTAGTTAAAAATTTCAAAGTGTAATTATGTGCTTTTTAAAGGGGAACTGCTAGGGAGCGCATCTGAGCTGAGTAGTGATGTATTTATAGTTAGACAAATGTGTGGTGCAGTTTGTTTTCTGAGGCAGTTGGTGCAGAGTGCCGATGAAAAGCTTGTTTTTAAGCTTAATAAAATTTCAATTTGGGTTTTTTCGTTTATTGGCGTTCTTGTTTACAACATAACCTGTGGATTATAAAGAACTTTGTACATATCTATCTGAATCCAGGAGTTTAAAGGTGCTGGACCTGCAAGGGTGGTTTTTTCACCAGTTTGTTTTTTGTTTTTTGAATTTTTAGAAGGTATGTATAGCAGGTATATTAGTAGACTATTGCTACTGCAATAGTGATTGTCTTCACAGACATGGTGTGTGTGGGAGGTCACACCTGCTTTTCACATGTGCACCATTGGCTACTGACAGACATCCTAAGGACATCGGCTCCCTATCAGAAGATCGAAATGCCGTTTCAGCGAATACGAAATGATCGACATGTATTGCGCGAACTACGTAAACACCGAATGTCCAAAACAGCAAAATCCGAAATGTCAAAGTGTTTTAGTTGGCCCGTCTGCGGTATAGCTCCGTAAGGTAAGTGTGCGATAGGTATGGACCTTAGGGTAGGGTGCAGGTTAAGTTAAGTGTATAGATAGGTGATGTATATAAGATTAAGTAGTATTAGAAGTAGGGTTTTGTTTAATGTATTTATGTGTATTATTTATTTTGTTAGGGTATATCTCCATAGGGGAAGTGTGCGGTAGTTACAGACCTTAGGGTTAGGGAGGGGTTAAGGATAGTGCATAGATAGTTCTGTATGTGGGGTTTAGTGTAGGGTTAGAAGTTGGGTTTTGGTGCTTTACTTTAGGGTTAAGAGTAGGGTTTGGTTAGTGTATGTATGTGGTTTATTTATTTTGTTTGGTTAGGTAGTATGTAGTGGGTGGTGGGGTTGGCCGACTATGACTGTTCGATGTTTTACATTTCATGGTTTAGTGCATTCAGTCTATTCACGGTTCGATTAATACGTGTAGCTCTTTTGGTATTTGCTGAAATGGATTTTCACGGAACTGATATAGACCCAAGGGCATCATAGTACAGTAACGCTGCTACAGCAGAGATATTGGCCAATATACATGGACATTCTGACACACTCTGGACAGTCCAGAAGTATACACATAACCACTTAGTGCAAAACATGTGGACCAAGCCTGACAATGTGGATGTTAATAGCCATGTATCTAGGTATAACATGTAATGACTGGTATACATTTGCCCCCATAGGTTATGCATTCACACACCCCTGTCTGTCCTGACACATACTAACCACTGGTACAGAGGTGCCATGGCCACTTACTACCCACTAGATATTGACATACATCTGTACAGCATCCCACTGCTCTGTCTGACACACATGACTGTTAAGGGAGGCCTGGCAGCAGTACATCTGGCACATGACATCTCACTGGGTAAGTAGACTAAGCTGCTATGCATGTAACAAAGCACCGTGCAGGCTACAGGCAGACTGGCTCAACACTGGCCTACATTTCCTATGGGGGAATGCACATGTACCTGCATATATAGCAGCCTCTACAAGCATGTTACAACACAGGGTAATATACACCTGTGTGAAAGTGCATAGCTACATCCAATGTGAACACAGCCACAGCCACATATGGCACGCTAGAATAATATTACAGTATATGGACTATCCGTTCAACACCATCCTCATATGTGCCACTCACATACAAACCCTACATATACTGGGCCTCTACACAGTGTGGACTGATGCCTGTCTGTGGTATGGGACATCTGTGTGTATGGCCCTACAAACATGTAAGCCGATATGGTAACATACAGTGGAGCAACATGTAACATCAGATAGGATGGGACCAAGAACAATGACATCTACCACAGTCTGTACACAGGCCAAAGTACATATTAACAATACACACACTGTCAACATTCACCATAAGTACACAGACCTCAGTACTGTACAGACATCCACAGAAAGTCCAGGTTATGCCATGAAATATAACTCCTACTCTACATAACATGTGCAGCAGTCGGATATATCACTGGCTTGTTATCAGATATGATGACACTGATAATGGTGTACAGCACATATGCACCACTTCATGCACAACATATGTACAAAGTTTGACAGAGGTGTGGCTGGAAGTACATACATAGGGCCAGTATTGGCATGTTGCTGTGATAACCTTATACATTTACTGTTGTAACAGGGTTTGTTATGAGGGATATGAGGACAGTAACTGTCATGGCTTTCACCATCTACAGACTGCATTCCTCACACTACCTTCTGCAGTTCACAGATAAGTGCTCTGTGGGTAGCACATGAGACCAAAGGCACCACACACTGCCCAGTCTGCAGATGACCCTACAGATGGGGATTTCTCATAAAAATAGCACTGACATGTCAGGTATTAAAACATGTAGGACAGCCATTCCACACAAACCCTGTAAAACCAGCATTACTCCAAATGCAGTATAGCAGCACTTACAGTCTTTAGTCAGGTCAGGCACATCCCCCTCCTGTGTGTTGCCTGGTTTCCACAATGTTTGTTGTTAGAGGTAAATCCCCAATCCATCTGAGATGCTGTTTGCTGAACAACAGATCAAGTTCCTGAATGGAAAGCCCCAACACCAGCATGATGCTCCTAGATATTGGAGTGTTTTTCCATGCAATTGGCTATGGGAATGTTACCACAGCTGTTCCACATGCAATCAGCTAGAGGAGCGCTGCAATTCGTGCAGAGGCCATCAGCTTATTATGAGCTTCAGTTAAAATACACATGCTGCTACCTAAACAAAGCAGGTGTAGGTCTCCACATCCACCAGAGAGGGAGTGAGAGAGGCAGACAGAGTCAAGGACAAGTCAGGGAGGGGTGGGAGAGTAAAACCTAAGCATGTTTGTGTCACACACCTACCGGCACAGGGTATCAAACCCCTGATGACTATGTAGTGCTATCATATTTCCATGCAGTTATTGGATGCACCACATAGGTTACATGTTGAGGAGCCCTCAGAATGTATATGTGATGGTCAGTGACATCTGCAACAGGGATATGGTAACTATATAAGGTAGGTGTAGTACACGTGCCTGTCCGCATGAACAGGTGCCAGTGACAACACAGCCACACTCTCACAGGGATGCACACACATTGAACCTATCCCTCCAGCATGTTTTGTTCATTGTGATGACGAGGTTTAGATCCCTGGAGCATGTGTCAATGAGGGATTGGGATTTCTTTAAGTGTAGCATGTCTAACAGCTCTGGGTTTGACATGGCCTTGTATGTTAAGCAGAGATTACCTCTGAGTAGATGATATGCAACAGAGTATAGGTGGAGTTTTTTTAGATGGTCAGCATTGGCCTTCTGCTTTAGGCCTGTAATTCTTTTAGTGAGGCATTTCTGTTGCCTTTCCAGTTGTTACAGATGTCTTGAGAGGTACATACCAAATGGGGCGTTGTATTCTATAATGAGTCTAATGAGGGATGAGTACAGTGGGATAATGACCTTTTTTTTTCTGGATGAAAAGCCTTTAGTGATGAGGTGTGCCACATAGGATTTCCTGACTGTTGTGGCAATGTGGTCATCGAAGGTGAGACCACTGTCTACCTGTGTCCCTAAGTCTCTTATCACACTTTCAGTGTTTAGTGTACTGCCACCTATGTAGTAATTCATGGGTGCATGTTTTTTTTTTCCCAAAGGGGATAGCTATACATTTCTTGGCATTGAGCTTGAGCCCATGGCTCTGGCACCAAGCATATGTTTCTGTAAGGCCCATAGAATATCCATATAATTTGAGGATTCAATAATGGCTCCCAGTTTGCAGTCATCTGTGAACTTTGTTAGCCAAAGTCCATTAATGTTGGCCTGTACTTCAGAGAAGTGGATGCCAAACAAGAGCAGTCCCAGGACTGAACCCTGAGGTAATCCACTTGTCACTTGTCTGGAGCTGTATTTGGAGTTGGCTACTTTTACAGTGTGGGTTCTGTCAGTAAGCCAGTTGGCAACCCATCGAGTGACATAGGGATTAATGCCCAGCTTAGTAAGTTTATCTTTGATTCCAGAGTGGAGGATGGTGTTGAAGGCCTTGGAGGGGTCCAGATAGGCTGTGTGGACCACCTTACCCTTGTCCACAGCTCTGGAAACTGATTAGAAGAAGTCAATCAGGTTCAGGAGACAAGATCGGCCCTTCACGAACCCAAACTGCATGGGGTCCAGTGTTTAAAGGTTGCCAATGTCTTTGTTTATAAGTTCCATGATAATACGATCCATGGCCTTACAGATCAGGCTCATCAGACTGATGGGGCAGTAGTTCCCGGGCTCCAAGGTGGATCCCCCCCTTCTGGAGTGGGATAACTGTAGCTGTGCACCACTCAGTGGGCACAAAGCCTGAGGTGAGGCTATGATTTAACATGACACTTAGGTGAGGTGCCAGTTCATTTTGTAGTTCATGTAGTACACAGCCTGGGATGTCGTCTGGTCCTATGGATGCTGTATTCTTAGCTTTGGAGAGTGCATTTTTTACCTGTGTGGCCATTATTACCGGAATTTGGCAATCTTTTGGTATTGAGATGGGCCCTTTAGGGAGTGAGAGGGGGTGAAGTTGGCACTGAATCGATCTGCCAGGATATTGGCAATATCCTTTGGATCAGTATATTTAATGCCATTCTGTTGTAGCTCAGAGCAGATCTGAGCATTGCCATTTAGATTCTTGACATAGCTATAGAATGCCTTGTGGTTATCTTTGGAATTTTTGGCAATTTTATTTTCGTGACTAGCTTTGGAGGATTTTATGAGGGATCTCAGCTTCTTACTGAGGCTGGTAAGAGAGTTGTTTGCATCCTGAGATTTTCCTCTTTTCTGCAACAGTTTCTTCCGTTTTGTTGTAAAGTTTGTTTAAGGCAAGGGACCACCAGATTTGCTTCCTTTTTTTGGAGGAGAGCGTCTTGGTTCTATTGGGGATGGCACGATTCATGCACGAGTGGATATGCTCGTACAGTGCCTTAGTGTAGGATTCAGCAGTCGAACTTTCAGTTTCTGTGTGCATGGTTGATTGCCTTGGTGGCTTTTGTTGCTCAGACGTAGCACAGTTAACCCTTGTTTAGCGAGGTTATAGTGGATTCAAAAGGTGTGTTTGTGTGTGTTGTGTGTGTGTGTGTGTGTGTGTGTGTGTGTGTGTGTGTGTGTGTGTGTGTGTGTGTGTGTGTGTGTGTGTGTGTGTGTGTCTGTGTGTGTGTGTGTGTGTGTGTGTGTGTGTGTGTGTGTGTGTGTGTGTGTGTGTGTGTGTGTGTGTGTGTGTGTGTGTGTGTGTGTGTGTGTGTGTGTGTGTGTGTGTGTGTGTGTGTGTGCACACGCAAATGCGGGCATGCTTGTGTGACTGTGTCTGTAGGTGAATGTTATGGATAACATACAAACTAGTGAGAGAAGTCTGGGGCTGATAGTGCATTGCTTGAGAAGGGATTTCTTCAGTACCTCACCATATTGGGGACAGAGGTAATAAAGGGGTATTAGCTGAAAAAGGGAAATGAAGTTACCTAAGTGAGCAACATGTGCACAGCCATGTGTGATTTAGGTGTTTTAGTAAGGACTTGAAGGTGGAAAGTTTCATATTATGTTTGATGTGTGTTGAGAATGTGTTTCGGAGTTCAGATACTTAATGGCAGTATAGTGAGCCACACCTGCTGAGGTGTTAAACTTTGTTGTGACTCATAAGAGTTTATTGGTTGAGTGCTGCCTAGACAGCAGTGCTGTAATTATGTTTTTAGTGCTGGATATTTTCCTGTTGCATGTGTAAGAGTGTGTGTAAGACGCTGACCGGTTCGACTCCCAGCTAGAGCGTCTTCTGCGTGGAGACATGCGTGAATGGGCATACCTTCGTTGAAGGTTGTGCATTAGGGCTGGCAACTCAGCACGTAAAAATCAACTGCCAATCATTAGCAGACCGGGGTTCCGCTGTGGCGACCCCTAACCAGGAAAAGCTGAAAATACACATTCATGTGTAAGAGTGTGTGTGCAGAAATAAGTTGAGAGTATGTTACATAGTTGGGTAGTTCAAGCCAGTTTAGTTCTTTCAGGGGACTGAAACAGTAACATACATAAGTTTGTCAACAAATTTGGCTACTTTAACTTCAAAGGTAGCATTTGGTTCTATAAGATGAGGCAAGGCATATATTAGCAATGGAAGAAGGTAGGTAGGTGCTAGTGCTTGAATTGCATTGTCTGTCAGGTAACGTTTGACTTTTTAGTGGCAGCCAACTCTCAGTTACTGTCATTTAGGATTCACAGAATTTTTGTTTGGGTTATGGTTTCAGTTTCTGTGTTGGTGGATGAGGTTATATCGAAAGATTGTGTTTCATGTAGATATTGTTTAGGAGGGCTGAACATGCATTTTGTTTTTGTCTTAGGACTTATACGTAGATTTTCATCTTTTAATTGAGTTTCAACAACAGTGAAAGAATTTTGGATGATGTCCTGACATACTAGTAGGGAAAGGGCTGTGTTGTGTTGTCAGCTTAGTGAACTATGCAAACTGATTGGTAGTAAGAAGACTGTTTATAGAAATGTTGAATAAAAGGGAGGCTAGAATTGATCCCCATGGTTGCAGACAGTGACTGGTAGGAAGAAGAGGAGAGAATTTGTTTCCATTTGACTGATTGCTGCCTGTTAGTCATATAGCTAAGGAATCATGAGAGAGAAGATTGACTGAGGCCCAAGGAAGAAAGTTCAGAAGGAAGATGTGGATGGGATACAATGATAATTGTTTTGGATAAATGCAAGAATAATGAAAATACCTGGTTGCCATCATTCCTATGTTGGTTTATGATAGTGGTGAAGTTGAGGAGTGCAGTGGTAGTACTATGGCAGGGTTTAAAACCATGCTAGATTTTGGTGAGAAGGATCTTAGAGTTAATGTACTGCATATGTTATGTGCAGATGTATTTTTCCAGAATTTTTGACAGAGGGGGTAGGATAGCAATAAGTCTATAGATAGAAAACTTATTATGGCCCTTATACGCTTAGCCATGCAACCCAAATGTGCCCTACAAATTTGATTTATATAAGGGTGATTTAATCATTGCTTCTTTCCATCAGACACCTAGGTGACAGATAAGGGGTGAATTTCCAGTTACCCAACCACTGGTCCAAGTTATGCTTAAATAGGGCTAGGGATGAACTCTGCTTCACATGAATGGGGAGCCTGTTCCATAGAATGGAAATTTTCTGAGAAACATATATGTCTTCCAACATGTACTATTTATGTCGCAAGTAAAATTTAGGTCTTTTGATCTATTAGTTCTAATGCTCTTTGTTTTGTGGATGAGCAAAAGGTTCATAGGTAGTTACTAGGCTATTGGCCCAAGGGCCTAAGTATGCCTAGCCAACAAGGTTCCCTGGTTTACGCCACCCAAACTCTCAAAACAGGGTCCTGCGATACCTTCTACGCTTGGCAAAGATCACCCCTCAGAAGTCTGTATGATTCCAAACAAAGAGACAAGGCTTTGAGGCAAACAGGATAGGACATTGTGTTCACTCCCTGCATTCTTTTTGTAAGGACTTCTGTCGACGTTCCAGTTGCTGCATGTCTATGGTGAGATGCATACACAAATGGGCAGTATTTTCTATGATGGGCACAATGATGGCCGACTAGAGTTGTATGACGACCTCTCTTGACCTAGATGCCATGCCCTTACTTATAAGTTGAACAACTTAAAAGGAACTGAATGGAAAAAAAGACATTTGTTTAGATTGGTTGTATAGTTTGTTTAAGCTTCTAAATATGCATGCTTTATTACTAGAATTTAGTTACTTTGAAGGCTTAGAGCCAAAGTGTTAATTCCTTTTTAAGTATTTTTTTATAAAAGCTACATTTTACATACATTCTCTTCACTCCACATTGGTTTTTATTAGTTCTACTCTAAATGATTGTGCCTCAGTGTACATTTTTCTGAATCACAGACGCCATGAATACAGATATTGTGGTTGGAGCTTTGCCATTGCCTCAAGGTAAGATGATTTCAGAGTTGGTTATAAGACAGAAGTACCAGATGTCTGGGAAACAGCAAGGGTTGAGCTTTTGGTGTAGGGAGTCTTAGATGACTTAAACATAGAAAGAAAGTTATAGTTTGTATGTTGACTGAATGTCATCTTGATAATTTTTTCAGTAAAGATGAATTTTAATTACTCTTTTATGGTTAATTGTTCAGAAATCAAACATCCTTTAAGTCATATGTTTTCAATACTAGTTTTAACTTGTTGAAGCTTACCAGGATCTGGGCATTATCCTGGCATGTACTGAGTACAAAACAGGAACCAGTCTGGGCAAGACACCAGTCCATCCCAGATTGCCCATACACCTCACACATACACCACATATACAAACACAAACAGGAGCATTTTGGAGTACGATCAATTCATCTACTCACAAGGGTCCATAAAATGCAGTAAAAAGGAAGAATGTTGCAAACCTGAGTTTCAACAGAGCTCCAGACAATATCATTTGTGGCATAAAGGTGGGTGCTGAGCCAAGGAAATGTTCTTCTAAAGTGTAAAGTGTATGCATTGTAAAGGTCAGCCTATAGTATTCAGTGTCAATATATAAAATGTAAAGAGTATATGAAAGTAAGATTTCAGTTTAAAGTAACTTTATGAAGCTTTGCTCTATGGAATATGGAGCTAGAACACTGACTGTTGCCCAAACAACCTGAATGTAAATAATATCTTTGATTGTAGAAGAGCCTGGTGAGGGGGTGGTGTGAGAATAGGCATGAGCAACATCACTGAGTCCCCCATTCCAGGAGTAAGAAGAGGTTGTTCCAATTCCAAGGCTGGCAGCATCCCAGTCCAAACAAAGACTTGCGTCGAAGCTATTAATGGGGAAGGGGGTGCATAGGATTTAATCTCAAGCTGGTGATGGTAGCTTAATGGGCCATGTGTGTGGGAGCAGCCATACATCAGAGGGGAGGTCACTAAATTTCCCAAAGGGATATGATGCCTAATGTCACCAGCAGGGAGAAGGGATAATGTGGGGTCAAAGCAGGAAAATATACCTTCGTATCTTGTGCCTGGAGTGATTGTGGCAGCTGATCTGAGAGAACATTTGCCTGCTACACTACATAGGAAAGGAAACTTTGGGACTTGTTTTGAGGGATATGTCAGACTCAGCCAGCTGGTGGGTTGGACCACCATTGGCTGTGGCCAGGGAAGAAAGATAAGGTCATCCATGGCCCTGATCCTGGAGTAAATCATGTGTAAATAGCCAATGTGAAGGGCAATCACATCTGCAATATTTCAAGTCAATCTGAGACTACAGAAGAAGCAGAAAGCATACCCACTGTTACATGGATAATGGCACCCTCTAGATAGTGCTTATCCTGATCTCAAGTAAAAATCCCATTTAGTAGAAAAAATGGGCATATCTGATTTGTGGCACTTGTTGTTTGGCAGGCCCAGGGACAAAAAGAGATTTAAAAAGTAGATGTAAAGAAGATGATGTTGCTACCAATGGAGATAGCTTTGCTACCAGTGTATACACTATTTCTGGCATGTGCTTCTCATACAAATCATAAAATATTTTCTTTCACTGAAATAAAATTTTAGAGGGAAACAAAAAAAACTATAATGACGTAGCTTACCTTTTTGATTTCTCATCCTTCTGTTCCTCTAAAAAGATAATACAAAATAATTAAAAAGGTAAATCAGATACAACAAGCAATCTTACTCAACTGTAAAAATGAAAACTATTCATCACCAACAAAGTAAAATGGAATAGGAACTGGTTCCCTAACTTTATAGCCTTTATTGTCCTTTACAAACTGTAAGATGGAATGAGAGACCTATTGTTGTTCTTAAATATATTGACTATTGAACCATACTGACCAGACCATGCCAGAGATGAGCATTTCTGCATAAGCCACCAAAAACATGTTATATAGAGCCACATAACCCCCCTCACACACACATGCATGAGCCACAGTTGACTTGTTTAGTGCTCCTGTGTTTACCTGCTGCCATTCATGGAATTACTCAGCATGTCATACCTCTCAACCTCTTAGTGCATGAAATCTGAACAAAGCCCGACAAAATAGGGGGGACAAAGGCCCAGAAATAGGGACATATTTTAAATATTTATCTTATAAACTTAGTTGCTAGAGTAACAGGGTTTGTTTTAACATACATTTTCTGAAGGATCTGAAGCATGCCGCTCAACTGTATAGATTTTTCGCAGAATGTCCATATTTTTGCCTCATATTTTTGGTGTGTTCCTTCTGAAATGAGTATCTTTCTGGCAAATAGTTGGATTAAAATCATGAAATAATGACAAACATTTGAGTATGACTCCACATCCTTCAGAAAATTCATGCTAATGCAAAACCTATTATTCTATCAACTTTTTACGTTTGTAAGAGCAATATTTAAAACCTGTCCCTATTTGTCCCCCCATCATTTTATGCTCTGTCCAGATTTTTTGCTCTAAGTGGTTGAGAGGTATGATCTGAAGTGTGAAATTCAAATGTGTGTCATTATTTAGTGACTTCAGTCCTCAGATCATCTCAGTGATTTGCCAGAAAACAACAAATTTTATGAGGAACAGACCAAGAATATGAGCCAAAAATCTGGGCATTCTGTGAAAATCTGGACAGTTGAGAGGTATGGTGTTAACGTGCAAGTAACTGGCATTGATTGACAGGCCATTCTTCTGTATCACTCAGCTATGGCATGCACACCTAGGAGAATTTAGAGTCACCTACCAAATTCAATCTACTGCAAATCTTTGGAAAGAAGATTCCTGGAGTACCCAGAGAAGACCCATTAAAACACAGGCAGGCATGCAAAACCCCAGCTGAAAGATAAACCACAAAAGCCCTTGCTGTTATGCAACAATTATATCCATTGTGTACTGTGATTCTCATATGTACATGCATGTATATATATATATATATATATATATATATATATATATATATATGGGTCTAGGACATATCACTGAATGCACATTTCACTGAAACTCAAATGACCGAACACAAATCACTGAAAGCACAATTCACTGAAAACTCAATTCACTGAAACACATTTTACTGAAAGTTATATATGGCCTTTTTCCCACTGTAGTGCAACCCTGGAGTTAGTATATATAGTAAGGGGGGTGTGGGGGGCACCGCCCCCACATTGGGGGGTTTGGGGCATAATCCACCACATATTTTAAATATTTTGAACTATATATATGGATACTTGCAATTCCAATATATTACTCTTTTCCAAACATAATATATACTTAAAATATGTATGGGACTATGTCCCGCACCCCCCCAATGTAGGGGGCGGAGCCCCCCACACCATCCCTTACTATATATACTAACTCCAGGGTCACACTACAGTGGGGAAAAGGCCATATATAATATAACTTTCAGTGAAATGTGTGAATTGAGTTTTCAGTGAATTGTGCTTTCAGTGAAAAGTGCATTCACTGAAATGTCCTAGACCCATATATACGTATGTATATGTATATCACATTAGCTGAGTAGACACTGTAAAAATAGAGGAGATATTCAATAATCAGTGATAATTTTTCCAGCTGCAAAAGCTGGATAGTGAAATGATGGAATGATTGAGAGAAAATGAAGCTTTTCATGAGGAAGTGGTCCAAAATATTTAATTTAGAAGCCACAGTGAGGTGAGAAAAATCTTAGGTTTGCAGCTATACCTGAGAAGCTTGACAGGAAGAAATGACTTAAGATTCATTAAGACTAATATTAGTAACTGGACTGATGTCCCACAGTAGGACATATTTAAAGTCATCTACACATTTTACTTTGAAAGAAAAGATCAAAACTAGGACTGCCCTTTCCTTATACTTTTAAAGCATGAGTTTAAGACTGAGATCAGGCTATGACGGTATCCTTCATGCAACTAGCATCCAAATGAAATCAGCTATAATCTGTTTTAATTTTCCCAATGATTAGACACAGCAGGAGCATAAAACCAAGTACTTTGACACTGTACACATCTCTAAATAATTCCTTGGTACCACTCCTTAACAGTCGTAAATGCCCCCTTGGTACCAAACCTACTGAAACCCATTACATATATTCCTGAAACCATGAATATGTTCCTTCTATCTCTGTAGCCAGCTTGGTAGAACTGGATATCCCGAACAGTATAAAAATGATCTCATCTTTACTCTCAATCATCTATTTGTCAAATAATCTGATACAGCACATTGAAGATGTACTTATAATACATTGTCTTTGGAGGCAATGCTCTCATATAAAGCCACTACAATTACCAAATAGGTTGTCCGAAACACACAACACAATACCTAACACAGACGCAACAGTACAAACACATAGACCCACATATGCTGAGGCACTTAAAATAAACTACCCAAATCACAAATGCCTGCCAGATACAGTAATCACAATAAGTACTCTCACTAGCCTAAAAAAAACGACCACTGCAGCAACACCCACCATAACACAATCAGTCACACCTCACTGCACCTCAGCATCTAAGGCCTAAGGCAAACAATTCCACAATCCAATATCTTGGATGATAGAAGTCTCCATTGTGAAACATTCCACTATCTACCTCACCAGGATGAGCAAGGAGAGATTTACAGTCAGTTGCCTTACAGGGGGCCAGGATCCATAAGATCATGCAAACACTCAAGTCATTGAACCACAAGTAGCAGCATAATTTAAGTCCATGTGGGTGTAAATGACCTGAGATGTACCTCCCTGGACCATATGAAGTGAGACATGAAGGAGATCTCGGACTATGTGTCACAGGCGCAGGTAAGAGGCTAACATTGTGCAGCAGTCTGCCTTCTATAAGGATCATACGATAAATGGAAGGTAGTTTACTTTAATAATTGGCTTAGCTTTTAGTCATACAAAGGGGGTACAATATTTGTCAGCCTGAAGGATATTGTTGACAAACCACACTGATTTGCTAGGGATGGTACGGAGCTGTCACCTTTAAGCTTTTGAATATTAACTAAAACCTTGTCTGGCCCCCACAGTGCCCTTTGTAGGCATTACCAACATGATAAACCATACAACTTATGTAAACCAGCTCAGGATAGTCTAAAGGTGATACTGTTCAAAGTCAGGAGTTTAAACAAAAAAATCCATTCCCTGCAAGCTCTCTTGGAGAACATAGATATCTGTTTAAGTACTGAGACATGGCTGAAAGCCACAGAGAACATTCTGGAAGTGCAGGGCTGTAATACCTTTCACACTATTAGACCAGCTCAGCTATGGCACAGAAAGGGTCAAAAGATGGAAGTGTCTCAATTTACATAAAAAATAAATGAACCTCAAGGCTGATCAAGCAATATGATTCATTTGACCCTCTCATTGGACAATGCACTGTAACTAAATTCCCATGCCATATCTTTGCGTACTATAGGTCCCCGTATGTTATTCAGAAGAAACCCACAACACTTATTTAAATGAACTCAAGTCACTCCCCATTCAGTCCGACACCTTACTCATGGGTGACTTTAACTACCTCACTATAAACTGGAAATCATATATGAACTCAGACTTGCAGGCCCTAGAATTCCTTGATTGTGCAAACATGAATGCCCTGATTCAGCTAGTCCAAACACTCACTAGGAGTGTAAACATGATTGACATTGTCCTCACCAACCAGGGGTGGCCCATGCTATTGGACTGCCGGACTGCAGCCCCCTCAACTTTAAAATAAAAAATAAAAAAGAAATAAATAGAAACATTTTTTTTTAAATTCGCAGACTTTGCGGATGCGCACTAGTCCGGACTGCTGCTGAGACAGTCTGGAGCATGCGCAGATGTCTCAGCAGCAGTCTTGACTGGGAAACATGGACAACACAGCTCTCATAAGTCTATACAGTTATAAACTGCATAGACTGTCCTGGGAACTCGCTGGGGTCAGACTGCAACATCAGCAGTCAGGAATGTAGGATCTTGCGACGGGCAGGGTCTGGATTGGAGTTCACTGCAGTCTCATCGGGCAGGGTCGGATTTGAGCGGGTTTTGGATAGGGATCGGATGTGCGGTTGTGGTTTACTTACTTTGGGTTTATGGACAGGATTTCAGATTTACGGTGGTGTACTTTGGAGTTATGGACTACAGGTAAGTGTGTGTGTGTGTGTGTGAAAATGCCCCAGGTGCAAGACTCATGGTGGTGTGGCAGGAAATACCTCAGGCTTGAACCCTGTACCTTGTATGCAGGTGTTAAAGACCAGAATTCCCTACCCACCACCATTTGTAAAAAAAATTGCAGATTTTTGCCTCATATTTGATCTGATCTATTTCTCATAATATCTGTGGTTTGTAAATATTGCAATGCTTGATATTTGATGGTGCAGTGGTAGCATTGTTGCCTCACAGCTGCAGGTTCTTGGGTTTGATTCTTGACTGGGGTGCCTTCTTTGTGGGGGGGGGGTCTGTATCTTCTCCCTGTGTTTGTGTGGGTTTGCTTTTGTGTCCTCCCATGTTACAAAGACATGTCTGCATTATTTCTTCCTGGGCCTCTGCTGAAAATTGCTTTTTTTGTTCCAAGTCAGACTGTCCTGATTAACAAATGTTAAACAAAATTGACAGGCATTTGAATTTCAGACTTCAGGTTTCTGAATGTTTACTTCCTTACATATTTGATGGTGCAGTGGCAGTATTGTTGCCTCACAGCTATAGGTTTTCTGGTTTGATTCTTGGCTGGGGTGCCTTCTGTGTGGAGTCTGCATCTTATCCCTTTGTTTATGTGGATTTGCTCTGGTGTCCTGCCATTTTACAAAGACATGTGTCTACAGTATTACTCCCTGGGTCTCTGCTGAAAATAGTTTTTGTTCCGTCAGAAGTAAAATTGACAGGCATTTGAATTTTAGACTTCATATTCTTCAGAAAATACACAGTAAAACAACTTTTTATTCTAGCAATAAATATATAGTAACACAACCTTTTATTATAGCAATTTTTTTTAAGTTTATAAGATGACTATTTGAAATTTGTTCTTATTTTTGGGAGTGTAATACCCTGTTATTGGGTTTGTCCAGGTTTTTTGTGCTAAGGTTGACCGCTATGGCAAGAACTGAATTCACTGAATATGTTTGAGGGCTGTATTCCCTCATTACTGGGTTTGTCCAGGTGTTTTGTGCTAAGAGGTTGACAGCTATGGTGAGAACTGAATTCATTAAATGATAGCCATTTAAGTTTCAGTCTTCCTCTCTTTCACAGAGCAGCTGATTTGGTGTAGTGGTATGTTGCTCTTGACTGTTTTGCACAGGGACCTTGGCAGTAAAATGTATGGTGGTAACACAGCATTTTTCTTTCACAAAGCAGGTGATTTGGCATAGTGGTATGTTGTTCTGACTTTTTTGCACAGGGAACTTGGCAGTAAAATGTATGGTGGTAACACAGCATTTTATTCTAGTAGCTTTCCAAGATTATACAAGCAATGTTTAATGTGTCCCTGGTTTTTGCCCTTTTGACCCACCTCAATAAAGTTGGCTTTTTCCAGACTTCTTGTGCTGCGAAGTTGAGATGCAGTTGAGTATTGAGTAGATTTTACAAGGAGCTGAGAGCTGCAGGGGAAGATAAGTTTAGTGCTGATTATGGTAAGTCAGCTCACATTGCTAATAGCACAACAGGTTGTGTACTTGCTTTTGATGCAGAAGGTTGTTGGTTCTACTCCCATAAGGGGTGAATGCTGCCGTACTGAAACTTAAGATACTAACTATGAGCCTGTTATCAGTTTGCCATCCATTTCCTATTGCAATATTACTAGCTTATTTTTAATGTAATTTAGGCAATTTATTCCTCAGGGGCATCAAACACTTTATTTTTCAATGAAACCATGAAATATAAAGGTGATTGCTAGCAGCAACCTGTTCATTACAGATTTATTTAACGTGGAATTATTTAGATGATTTTTTTACTATTTCAGAGATTGTGCATATTTACTGATAATGGTGGACTGTAGAATTGTGCATATTTACTGATAATAGTGGACTGTAGAAGTTTGAGTAGACTTTTATGATGGAAATGTTCTGAATTGGGCAGTTTTGTTTCATTGTTTACTGGAAAAATGTTCAAAGCAATAGGAAGGTGTATCAAAGAGCACATGTATGTTTCATATGCAAGGGGCCTATGATTTGAAAACAGCCCAGAATTAATTTTTATCTGCCACGGGTAAAATGTATTTTCTTTGAATGTGGGTTTTAAAGTTGTTTCAATGAATGTGAGTTTCAAGGGCAGAGAAATTTTAATGCCAAGTTTGTTTAGCAGATGTCTTAGTGTTTGTGCTGTAAAATGCAAAATAAAACTTTCAAATGAAGTTCAAATCATCATATAAGTAAATCAGTATGCACATTAGTGTTTATGGTAAATGGAGTGAAATAGCAAAGTAATGGATCATTGGAATGGCTGCAGGGGGAGGCTCCATTCGACCATGGTTTTGTGAGGGAAGGCGGCAAACTTAGGCAGCCCCAGCTGAACTATACCTCCCGACTGTCCAGATTTTCAAAGAATGAATAGATTTTTGCTTCTTATTTTGATTTGTTCCTCATAAAATTTGTGGTTTTCTGGCAAATCATTTAGGAATTAAGTCACTAAATAATGACACACTAGTTTCAGACTTCATAACCTTCAGAAAAATGCATGCTAAAGTAAGACCTGTTCTATCAACTGTCCCAGTTTATACAAGAGCAATTTTTAGTATTGTTTATATGTTCCCCCAATATATTTGACCTTGTCCAGATTTATTGCATTAACAGGTTGAGAGGTACATGCAAATAAATTGCTTTATATAATTAGGCATAGCCAAACCTCTCAACTGTCCCTGATTTTGGCTCAAAATGTTGCTCTTCCCCTAATGATCCCTCCGCAAAATAGCAATTTTGGAAGAAAACATGGAGGGTTTATAATTAAGAAATAACTGTAATAATCAGATTACTTTTATTTCAGAAATGCATGTAGATTATTTTATTTTGTCAGCTGCTCAATCTAGCAGTACTAATATTAAAGTGTCCCTTCTTTGACAGGTTCCCAGCTGTATTGTGTTGCTATTTTATATTTTTACATCACATTTTGGTCCATTTTTCATAAAATTGTGTTTTTTTTGGCAAATTAGTGACAAATAATTAAAGACTGAAGTTAGAAAATAATGACAGACATTTGAGTTTCAGATTTCATACCATTCAGAAAATTCATGCTAATGCAAGACCTCTATTAGCTTTCTAAGTTTATAAGAGCAATATTTTATAAATTGTCTTTATTTTTGGGCCTTTGTCCCATTTCTTTGTATGGCTTTGTCCAGATTTCTTGCTCTGAGGTTGAGAGATATGACAAATGTGTCAGGGCCATCACAAGTCAGCCAGAGGCATTTCAAACTGTGACATACTTGTTGCACCCCACTCCCCCATGTAGTAGTGACTCTGGATGTGTCGAAGCAAGGCAAGGAGTAGTTATGCAGTGTAAATGTGCAGAAAATCCCACCCATCCAAGGTAGACACAAGTACTAGAGTGGCTTTTCATCTGTCCTTGATTTTTACAGAATGGTCTGGTTTCTGTCATATTTTTTGTACTGTTGATTTATGCTTATTACTCAAAGTGCCTGTTGCTCTGTGTTTAAGTAGCAATACTTTAATGACCATCAGGTAAGCTTGGCTGAGATTGCAAGATGCAAGTAAGCTTTAATAAGCATACTGTTAAAGAATTGCTAACATTGAAAGCCTTTCTGTTGCCATGTAGAGAATACTTAACTAGATAATGTATACGCCTTGGGTATTGAAATGCATATGCCAGTATTTGTAATAAAGGACAGAATTACATTATTTTAAGAGTCTCATTACACTTGGAGACTTCCAGTCATCTCTGCAGGCTTTACCCGTAAACCGAATGCCAATCGTGTGGTCCATAACCTGTACAGTAATCCTTTTAAGCAATGTATCTTGAGCTTATTTCTTGTTTGCTTTTCATTTTTTACTTTGATCATGTTTTCCCCATGAAACAAGTAGATGTCAGGCAGCAGGTCTTTTTTTGGATAAGGAACATTTTTACAAGTAGGGGCATCAGAGATTTCTACTTTCAGCACGTTACTTGTTACTTTAATAAAGCTGAATATAAAGTATAATTAGAACTGCAGTGCAAGAAGTGGTTTGAGTTGAGTGCTGCTTGTTTTTCTTATACTTGATTTTGACTGGCATTCCATTAATGTATTTAAAAAAAGTAAGTTATTTTTTCATGCCTCACAACCTTTTTTGTTTCCATCTAGATATTAAGCTGTCATGCAGCCAATGCACTGACATATTTTTATTCTTCTACACTTCATTTTGTCTTGATTGGACTCTCATAATGACGGTTTGGCACCCAGGGCAGTATATTTAGTTTTTGTGGTTTGCTACTACAGGTGTGTGTGTGTGTGGTAGGGAATACCTCAGGCTTGAACCCTGTACCTTGTATGCAGGTGTTAAAGACCTGAATTCCCTACCCACCACCATTTGTAAAAAAAAAAAAAATTGCAGATTTTTGCCTCATATTTGATCTGATCTGTTCCTTATAATATATGTGGTTTGTAAATGTTGCAATGCTTGATATTTGATGGTGCAGTGGTAGCACTGTTGCCTCACAACTGTAGGTCCTCAGGTTTGATTATTGGCTGGGGTGCCTTCTTTGTGGGGTCTGTATCTTCTCCCTGTGTTTGTGTGGGTTTGCTTTTGTGTCTTCCCATGTTACAAAGACATGTCTGCATTATTTCTTCCTGGGCCTCTGCTGAAAATTTTTTTTTGTTCCAAGTCAGACTGTCCTGATTAACAAATGTTAAATAAAATTGACAGGCATTTGAATTTCAGACTTCAGGTTTCTGAATGTTTAATTCCTCGCATGTTTGATGGTGCAGTGGTAGTATTGTTGCCTCACAGCTATAGGTTTTCTGGTTTGATTCTTAGCTGGCGTGCCTTCTGTGTGGAGTCTGCATCTCCTCCCTGTGTTTGTGTGGATTTGCTCTGGTTCCCTGCCACTTTACAAAGAAGTGTCTGCAGTATTTCTCCCTGGGTCTCTGCTGAAAATAGTTTTTGTTCTGTCAGCAGTAAAATTGACAGGCATTTGAATTTCAGACTTCATGTTCTTCAGAAAATACATAGTAACACAACCGTAACACAACCTTTTATTCTAGCAATTTCCTAAGTTTATAAGATGAATATTTGAAATTTGTCCCTATTTTTGGGACAGTATTCCCCCATTATTGGCTTCGTCCAGGTTTTTTGTGCTAAGGTTGACAGCTATGGCAAGAAATTAATTCACTGAATATGTTTGAGGGCTGTATTCCCTCATTACTGGGTTTGTCCAGGTGTTTTGTACTAAGAGGTTGACAGCTATGGTGAGAACTGAATTCACTAAATGATAGCCATTTAAGTTTCAGTCTTCCTCTCTTTTACAAAGCAGCTGATTTGTCTTAGTGGTATGTTGCTCTGACTGTTTTGCACAGGGACCTTGGCAGTAAAATGTATGGTGGTAACCCAGCATTTCTCTTTCACAAAGCAGCTGATTTGGCGTAGTGGTATGTTGCTCTGACTGTTTTGCACAGGGACCTTGGCAGTAAAATGTATGGTGGTAACACAGCATTTTATTCTAGCAACTTTCCAAGATTATACAAGCAATGTTTAATGTGTCCCTGCTTTTTGGGCTTTTGACCCCCCCCCACCCAATACATTTTGGCTTTTTCCAGTTTTCTTGTGCTGCGGAGTTGAGATGCAGTTGAGTATTGAGTAGATTTTACAAGGAGCTGAGAGCTGCAGGGGAACAGAAGTTTAGTGTTGCTTAAGTGAAGTTGGTTTGCCTTGTTAATAGCACAACAGGTTGTGTACTTGCTTTTGATGCAGAAGGCTATGGGTTTTACTCCCACAAGGTGTGGATGCTGCCATACTGAGAATGTTCTCCTTGGTGAAGATACTAACTATGAGTCTGTCATCAGTTTGCCATCCATTTCCTCTTGCAATATTACTAGCTTATCATTTTTTAATGTAATATAGGCAATTTATTCCTGAGGGGCAACAGACACTTTATTTTTCGATGAAACCATGAAATATAAAGGTGTTTGCTAGCAGCAACCTCTTCATTAGTTACAGATTTCTTTAATGTGGAATTATTTAGATGACTTTTACTTCTTCAGAGATTGTGCATATTTACTGATAATGGACTGTAGAATTGTGCATATTTACTGGTAATGGAGGACTGTAGAATTGTGCATATTTACTGATAATGGTGGACTGTGGAAGTCTGAGTAGACTTTTATGATAAATGTTCTGAACTGGGCAATTTTGCCATTATGGGTGCATGCGTTTTGTTTCATTGCTTACTGGAAAAATGTTCAAAACAAATGTAAAATGCCCTCTAACAACTGTACTGTATTGTACAAGGAATACAATTTTGTACAATGAGGAAGGTGTATCAAAGAGCACATGTATGTTTCATATGCAAGGGGCCTATGATTTGAAAACAGCCCAAAATTAATCTTTATCTGCCACTGGCAAAATGCATTTTCTTTGAATGTGGGTTTCAATGCTGTTTCAATGAATGTGAGTTTCAAGGGCAGAGAAGTTTTAATGCTAAGTTTTCATTGTGAGACTGCATTGCTTTGTTTAGCAGATTACTTAGTGTTTGTGCTGTAAAATACAAAATAAAACTTTCAAATGAAGTCCAACTCATCATAGAAGTAAAGCAGTATGTACATTAGTGTTTATGGTAAATGGAGTGAAATAGCCAAGTAATGGTTCATTGGAATGGCTGCAGAGGCTCCATTCAACCATGATTTTGTCAGGGGGAGAAGGGCAGCAAACTCAGACAGGCCCAGCTGAACTATACCTCCCAACCGTCCAGATGTTCTTCATAAAATTTGTAGTTTTCTGGCAAATCATTTAGGAATTAAGTCACTAAATAATGATACACTGAGTTTTAGACTTCATAACCTTCAGAAAAATGCATGCTAAAGTAAGAACTGTTATTCTATCAACTGTCTCAATTTATAGAAGAGCAATTTTTAGTACTGTTTATATGTTACCCCAATATATTTGGCCTTGTTCATATTTACTGCATTAACAGGTTGAGAGGTACATGCAAATAAATTGCTTTATAGAATTAGGCATAGCCAACCTCTCAACTGTCCCCGATTTTGGCTCAAAATGTTGCTCTTCCCCCTAATAATCCCTCCACAAAATAGCATTTTTGGAAGAAAACATGGAGGGTTTACAATTAAGAAATAACTGTAATAATCAAAGTTATAGATTACTTGAAATGCATGTAGATTATTTTATTTTGTCAGCTGCTCAAGTTAGCAGTACTAATATTAAAGTGTGCCTTCTTTGACAGGTTCCCAGCTGTATTGTGTGGCTATTTTATACTTTTGCATCACATTTTTGGTCCATTTTTCATAAAATTGTGTTTTTTGGCAAATTAGTGACAAATCACTAAAGACTGAAGTTAGAAAATAATGACAGACATTTGAGTTTCAGATTGTATACCCTTCAGAAAATTCATACTAATGCAAGACCTATTCTATTATCTTTCTAAGTTTATTAGAGCAATATTTAAAAAGTGTCCTTATTTTTGGGCCTTTGTCCCACTTCTGTGTATGGTTTGTCCAGATTTCTTGCTCTGAGGTTGAGAGGTATGACAAATGTGTCAGGGCCATCACAGTCAGCCAGAGACATTTCAAATTGTGACATACTTGTTGCACCCCACTCCTCCATATAGTGACTCTGGATGTGTCCAAGCAAGGCAAGGAGTAGTTATGCAGTGTAAATGTGCAGTGTGTCCCCCCATCCAAGGTAGACACAAGTACTACAATGACTTTTCATCTGTCCTTGATTTTGCAGAATGGTCTGGTTTCTGTCATATTTTTGTACTGTTGATTTATGCTTATTACTCAGATTTATGCTTATTACCCAGAAAGTGCCTGTTGCTCTGTGTTTAAGTAGCAATGCTTTAATGACCATAAGGTAAGCTTGTCTGAGATCGTAAGATGCAAGTAAGCTTTAATAAGCATACTGTTAAAGAATTGCCAACATTGAAAGCCTTTCTGTTGTTGCCATGCAGAGAATACTTGACTAGATAATGTATAAGCCTTGGGTATTAAAGGACAGGATTCCGTTATTTTAAAAAGCTCATTACACTTGTTGGAGACTTCCAGTCATCTCTACAGACTTTACCCGTAAACTAAACAGAATGCCAATCATGTGCGGTCCATAATCTGTACAGTAATCCTTTAAGCAATGTATCTAGAGCTTGTTTCTTGTTTGCTTTTCATTTTTTACTTTGATCATGTTTTCCCCATGAAACAAGTAGAAAGTTGTCAGGCAGCAGGTCTTTTTTGGATAAGAAACATTTTTACAAATGGGGGCATCACAGAGATTTCAACTTTCAGCATGTTACTTGGTACTTTAATAAAGCTGAATATAAATTATAATTAGAACTGCAGTGCAAGGAGAAGTGGTTTGAGTTGAGTGCTTCTGGTTTTTCTTATACTTGATTTTGACTGGCATTCCAGTAATGTATTTAAAAAGTAATTTATTTTTTCATGCCTCACAATCTTTTGTTTCCATCTAGATATTAAGTAA
Organism: Protopterus annectens; assembly: GCF_019279795.1. Classification (NCBI taxonomy): domain Eukaryota; kingdom Metazoa; phylum Chordata; order Ceratodontiformes; family Protopteridae; genus Protopterus; species Protopterus annectens. The sequence continues at coordinate 149,204,903 of NC_056750.1, forward strand.
GCTGTCATGCAGCCAATGCATTGAAATATTTTTATTCTTCTACACTTATTTTTGTCTTGATTGGACTCTCATAATGATGGTTTGCCACCCAGGGCAGCGTATTTAATTAAAGTTAGTTTTTGTGGTTTTAGCTCCTCCCCTTTCTAGTTGACCACACCCCTTCCCCTTAACCCCACTCATTCAGCTGTCTCCTGCAGCCCCCCTTTGATTTGAAGTCACCAGCCGCCACTGTCACCAACACAAGGGAATATTGCACTCCCCCATGTTCAATGTCTTTAACAGTCAGGCTGGACCATAAAGATGTCACCTTCAAAATAAAAATAAAGCCTGTGACACCAGCTAACCCTGTAATTTTTCGGAATTATTCCAGGGCAAACTTCACATTTTTAAGTGACACCTTGACAGAATTTAAACAAGCCCCACCCACAAACCCAGGCAGCATTCAGAATTGTTCTCAAAAAAAACTTTATAATCATGTATGCAACTGCAGAGAGGCAATTGTACTTGAAATAAGCACATGACAAAATCAAAAAACAAATCAGCTTGTGGAATCCCAGCAATAGTGGGCTGTAATTCTTCATCAAATAAAATAAGTACCTAAGGGGACTAACTAAGTCTACCAAAACCAAGTTTTAAATATAAGTAGCCTCCCAGGTTAAGGACAATCATAAGGCATTTTCAACTATGTCCACAACCTCAAAGGGCAATAAACAAATGAGCCACTTATACTGAGCCGTAGGATATCTCAAATCTACTGGACAATAAATTTTGCTCTAATTTTACCTTACTCTCACCATCAGATGGCCAAGATGGATATATGGAGATGTTGCCTAGATGACTGTTGGCTGGTATGGAAATCTGATGTTATATATTTGAAATAATATGTTCAGTACTTAAATGATAATAAATGTGGCTTGCAATTCACTATTTCCTATGATATCCAATAAATTTCCCTTTTTGATGTTAAGGTTATTAAACAACCTGATGGTACATTGAATACTGCATTATTCAGAAAGGAAATTCAATATAACACTCTATTGGTGGCAGATAGCTGCCATCCATCCCATATTGTAAACAACATTCCCATGTCTCAGTTCTTAAGGGTCAAAAGAATATGTTCATCTAAAGATGAGTTATAAAAACACAATCAAGAACTGATGGATAGATTTCATGCCAGAGGGTAATTATACATCAGGCACAATTTTACATTTTCGCAATGAAAGTGCTCAGAATGAAACACAGTTTACATTTAGACAATCTACCTTTAATCCACTAATGAATAAATATGTTTCTATCTTTGAACAGAAAAGTTTTAAAGGCTTACATTTTAATTTTGATTCTAAGTTAGTCTCCAGGAGAAATTTGACCCTTGAACAATATCGAGTATTATATGTCAACTCTATTAAAATATATGACAAAGGACCATCAGATTCGATTTATTACAACCTTTTGAGCTAATACCAGACAGTTTTGTGATTTAATTGATAAGTTTTGAGACATTCTTTTGACAGATAAGAACTTAGGTAAGATGTTGCCTGTACGATGTCAGTTTACATATAGAAAAGGGAAAAGTATTGAAAATGTTCTGAATCACTTTAAAAAGTCTTTGCCAACTGCTAATAGTGTACAACCCTTGATTGGGTGATTGCCATGTGGGTACTGCAGTACTTGTCAACATATGAAAATTAAACAAGTCTCTTCTGCCAGTACATCTGTGGTGTTTGATATTAAATGATTTGTTAAGTGATTCTCAGAATGGATTATTTATTTGGTTGAATGTCAATGTTCTGCATTTTATGTTGAACAAACATCTAGACAATTTAAGATTCATATTTCTTAGCATTTTAGTGACATTCGTGGCCATAGAATATCTAATGCTTTATCGACATGATTTACAACATCCTACTGCTAAGTTCAGATTTACTGCTGTTGATCGTATCACTGTTAAAGGATGTAACAAATTAGGTTGGCATGATATCTTGAAAAAAAAAGAAAAGTTTTGGATCATTAAATTAGGGGCTTTGTTTTCTCCAGGTTTAAATGACATGTTGTAATAGGTGTAAGGTGGGGCGGTGTCTTGTTCTGTATATTTAATTGTAGGTGTGGATGGGATCTTTATACTTTTTGGTTGTGTTTGCACTGAAGAAGGTTTATGCTGAAACTGGTTTGCAGTATTTAGTCTGTTTATTGTTTTTACAATAAATAGAAATTGTTTATTCACCTATTTTGTGCTGGCCATTTCTTTTTTATATGATTTCAGCTATTGAATCTCCCCAAAACAGAAACACCCTGATACTGACTAATAATTGATGTCAAAGTCACAGTCTAAAACTCAATGCCAAGAAGTACACAATAGTTTCTTTGAAAGACGGACACCCACACAAATTACCACATTGATAATATATTACTAGTAGACCCAGTGGTCAGGAATTTGAGAACACATAGAGTAATTTTGCTTTTGACCATCATGTATCTGTTGTAGCAATGCAGTCTAGGTCCAGAAATGGCACTGTTCCATTGTACTCACCTCTCATTAGAACAATCATAGAATACAATGCTCCTTTCGTTGTGTACCTGGTCATGCCACAACTGTACTGTCCACAGTAAAATGAATACATGGTGTAGACAGCATGTCCTATGCAGACTGCCTCTAAGCCTTATCCTTATAAATTGGCCTCCTACAAGCTGCTGAAAAGTGATCTGTGTCTGACCTACAAAGCATCTTCTGATCAAACCATTATGGATTGCAAAATAAATAGCATCAGAAAAACTCAGTCCAGGCACCTAAATCTCATCTGAAATATAAAAAACACAAGCTTGACTCAGAGGCTTCCAGTTCTGTGGTACAGCCATCCCTTCCACATAATGGTGAGTTCTTCCCTGCACCTATTCAAGCATAACTGAGATTAGTGGATGGGAAATTGCAAATTTACCCCTGATCTGACACTTAAGGGAAAAGTATTGAAAATTTTCTGAATCACTTTAAAAAGTCTTTGCCAACTGCTAATAGTGTACAACAGTCTATGGAAGGAATACCCTTGATTGGGTGATTCCCATGTGGGTACTGCAGTACTTGTCAACATATTATGAAAATTAAACAATTCTCTTCTGCCAGTACATCTGTGGTGTTTGATATTAAATGCTTTGTTAAGTGTATCTCAGAATGGGTTATTTATTTGGTTGAATGTCAATGTTCTGCATTTTATGTTGGACAAACATCTAGACAATTTAAGATTCATATTTCTTAGCATTTTAGCGACATCCGTGGCCGTAGAATATAATGCTTTATATCGACATGTTTTACAACATCCTACTGCTAAGTTCATATTTACTGCTGTTGATCGTATCACTGTTAAGGGATGTAACAAATTAGGTTGGCATGATATCTTGAACAAAAAAGAAAAGTTTTGGATCATTAAATTAGGGGCTTTGTTTTCTCCAGGTATAAATGACATGTTGTAATTGGTGTAAGGTGGAGGGTGTCTTGTTCTGTATATTTAATTGTAGATGTGGATGGGATCTTTATACTTTTTGGTTGTGTTTGCACTGAAGAAGGTTTATGCTGAAACTGGTTTGCAGTATTTAGTCTGTTTATTGTTTTTACAATAAATAGAAATTGTTTATTCACCTATTTTGTGCTGGCCATTTCTTTTTTATATGATTTCAGCTATTGAATCTCCCCAAAACAGAAACACCCTGACACTGACTAATAATTGATGTCAAAGTCACAGTCTAAAACTCAATGCCAAGAAGTACACAATAGTTTATTTGAAAGACGGCCACCCACACAAATTACCACATTGATAATATATTACTAGTAGACCCAGTGGTCAGGAATTTGAGAACACGTAGAGTAATTTTGCTTTTGACCATCATGTATCTATTGTAGCAACTCAGTCAAGGTCCACAAATGGCACTGTTCCATTGTACTCACCTCTCATTAGAACAATCCTAGAATACAATGCTCCTTTCATTGTGTTCCTGGACATGCCACAACTGGACTGTCCACAGTAAAATGAATACATGGTCAAGACAGCATGTCCTATGCAGACTGCCTCTAAGCCTTATCCTTATAAATTGGCCTCCTACAAGCTGCTGAGAAGCGATCTGTGTTTGACCTACAAAGCATCTTCTGATCAAACCATTATGGATTGCAAAATAAATAGCATCAGAAAAACCCAGTCCAGGCACCTAAATCTCATCTGAAATATAAAAAACACAAGCTTGACTCAGATGCTTCCACTTATGTGGTACAGCCATCCCTTCCACATAACGGTGAGTTCTTCCCTGCACCTATTCAAGCATAACTGAGATCAGTGGATGGGAAATTGCAAATTTACCCCTGATGTGACACTTATGTCTGTATTAGTGCAAGAGTTACCTCAAATATGCTTGAACACTCATGCCTGAGTTATATATACTCCACAAAAACCTACTGTACCAAAACACTGCTAATATTTTTGGGAAGCAAGGCTGGGCTAAAAAACCTTCCACTTGGGTCGATATCTCCAATGACCATGTATGTTAGTTTTTTGTGAGTATCTGGGATTTTAATATAATGTGTACAGCTAAAGAACATTTTTTTTATCTTAAAAGTTACAAAATACAAGTAAGAGAGATAATGCTTTAGTGCAGCAAATTAAGTTTGTAGAATGTAACCACTGGCACCAGCTGGATGAAATGTTAGCATTAAAGAAGTAAATATTTTAGAAGAGGGGATGGGTTTTATGCAGCAATCCTATAATGAAGAGGCTTTCGTTGATGGTATGCAAATAGTGGCTTTAGGTGATAAAGAGCTTAGTCATTTTTTTAAATGAATGGACTTTTTCTGTATTTAAAGTTCAAATAATATAAGATAATGGGCAGGATTCACGAAGCCTCCGTGTAAGAGTTATAACTCATACATGGAGGCTGCAATTAAATGGAGTGATGTCAGCATGCTCTGCAAATTAATGAGAGCATGCTGAATCACACTGAAGGCCAACACGGTCCCTGTAAGACAGTAGGGGGCGTGTCCGTAGGCCGAGCCCTGTAAGCGGACATGCCCCCAGAAGAGGAAAAGTACCCAAAGGAAACACCCACGACAGAGTCCACGGAAATGTGAATAAACAGAACACAACATATGCCCCCACAGACTATGAACATAAAACAAATATAAATGAACATGTTATATATTTTTTTTAAATTGTAAAGATGTTTAACCGTGAGTGCGCTCGTTTGCGCGGGCGTGCCCGTAGTGCAGCTAAAGTTAGCAGTCAGTGGGAAAGCATATAAGAACTAAATATGCAAAATAAACCAGGAAGCAATAGCGTAGCGGTAGAGATGTTGGCTGCAGAGCAGGCATTCATGGTTCAAGCCCCCACAACACCAATTTATTTTTTTTGCAAAATAAGCAGGAAACAAGTCCCTGACAAATATGTACACATAAAACCACAACTTATGTAAAATGTAATAAAATAGCCCAATTATATTGAAGAAATGTGAGGTAACAAAAGAATAAAAAATGCCAGATGTGCCCATAGATGAGCTACAGTTTAAGAGGGTGAGTGCATCTGCCCGTAGATGAGCAGTGGTTTAACTGGTGCAAAATGAGTGCCCGTAGCTGAGCAGTGATTTAACATGCTAAATCTATGTGCCCCTAACTGAGCTGAGCGTAATATGCGTGCCGATAGCCAAATGAGGCTTAAATCAGCGTACCCGTTTGCCGAGCTGCACACCGCAAACAAGCTAACCGACGGGCAACGTTGAGCAAGCCGTATCAAAACTGCCTTTACACAGACACACCCCTCAGCATATCTAGACAGTCATGAAAAATAAAAAGCAGTGGCCAGGTTCGAACCCAGGATACTATACACCATAGTCAAGGTACAGAACCACTAAGCCACGACAGCAGTACCTGTAAATGCAATAATAGCTAATATATAGGAATGAATACAAACTAGAGAATGACAATGCAGGTTTACTGAAGTTGATACAATTCCAAAATGGCCAATCACAGATATGTGGGAAAACGGACTATATAAGCCCCATAGGCGGGAATACACAGCATAAACGATTGTAGAACAGACCTGCAGGCAGAATGTCAGGAGTAGGAGAGGGTAGTCGCTTTCGAGCACAGAGGTGGGGTGTTGAGGAGTCCAGCTCATGCAGGGCCAGGTCCTCTGGGGAGCATACAGGGCTGAGGCGTGGGACCGGTTGGCTCATGATCTCACCAGTGCCACAGGGATTCCAAGGACTGGTGAGCAGGTCCGTCACCACCATGCGGACCTGAAGAGATGCAAGCAGGACCAACTGAACCTTTGGATCCAGGAGGCCCAGCAAACACCCAACGCCCCACTACTGAGTAAGTAACATTTAATTATGTATGTAAAATATTAAACTAGCTGATATTATGGAGATGTGTATTCCAATATTACTACATTTATGGCGATAGGCTGGTGCGGTTGCGCCACCAGGCAGGTCAGTAATCCACTACCAGTAACTGTAAAGAAATATAAAAGTATGACAGTCAGCAAAAGAGTGCAGTGTAGTCAGTAAGGAATAAAATCTGCAAGTAACAGTGTGAAAGTGTATGCAAGTATTGCTTGATTACAAGAGTTTTCAGCCTGTAAGTTTAACCTAAACATGAAACTGTCCGACATATATTCTGAAATAAAAATGCCCTGCCTGTAAGAAAATAGTACACAACCTGCAGCAGGCTGAAAAGTATAGCTGCAGAAGACGATGAAATCACATGTGTGAAATATATCCCTGTGGAAATACTGAAACATGACAGAAGTGAGACTGCTGGAAAGGATTGTAATAACTACTGTTAAAACATGGCAATAAAGCCTAGAAGTACCATCCTGAATAGTAAAATGAAAGCAAGTAAGAGAGTGTGAGAAAGTGTCATGAATCCAACAATACAGTAGTAATAACCCCTGAATAAAGTATACTGCAGTCAAGACAGAATGAAATGCATGTGAGATTCAAAACCAAACAGCGAAATATGTTCAAAGTGTTGCTGCATGTGGAATGTGTATCCCAAAATCTGGATATGTTGCTCTCAGTCTGAAATACGCAGATAGGATGATTGTCTGATACACCAAACATCCACACTTGTCTACAGCTATATAAAGCAAATGTAGCAAGATGATGTAGCTGAACAAAGCTAGATATGAATGTGTATGAAGAACACTAAAATGTATATTGATGTTGCAGTAACAGTCCTATCACCAAGGTGAAATAGTTATCATATAGGAAACTGTAGTTAGAACAGTAGTGTGTATATAACTGTAGCTATTAGAAATGTACAGCATATGTATTGTTATTCGAAGGTGTTAATATTACTTTCTTTACCCCACCATATAACCACATATAACCCATTCCACGTGAAAATTGTATGTGCAATCACAATTAACACCCCTGGATGTTTGTCCTGTTGGGTCATATATATTTGCATGTCCGTTGATGCATCTGCCCTGTTCATACATCCACACCTGATGGCCGGTCGCTATCAATTAACCCTGCATGTTGTTGGACTGTGTATTTCTGTTCAAATTATGCATGTGTTATGCACGCTGTTCAATGGTGTGAATATCTGGGTGTTTGGTTAATGGGAATACTAATGCATGCTGTTACAACTAATTGTGAATGGTATTATATGTCACTAACCCAAACTGTCATGACATAATGCAAAACATAGGACGACAGGGAAGGTGGGTTCCAGCGGACCCACCTCTCCCACCTCAGCTGGCGAGTGCACCTGGCACTAGTGCCGAGTCCGGACCCTCCTCCGGTGGCCCTGTGCCACCTGCGGGTGGAAGCGCTGCAGGATGGGGCTCACCCCTCTGCAAGTGTGGCCGGAGGAGAACCACCACTCACCCTCCGTGGCGTCCGGACTGTGGTGCGTGGGAGATTCGGGACTCTGTCCTTGAGCCCCTACGCCAGCTCGAGGCAGGTGGCAACTAACGGGCATGCCTGTTGCCCTGCCTACACAGCCTCCAGCACAGCCCCGTCCTGGGCAGTGAAGGAACAGTGGCAACTGCCTATGGGTGGGGATATCAGTTCCACTGTTGCCATCTGTGGGCTCATGGGCCCTGGATATCCAAACCTCCGTCCCCGTCAATTGTGTAACCCCCACACATGTCATACACCGCCCCTGTATGCGTCTTGTTTGTCTTGTCTGTTTACCTACCCAACCTACCTCCCCAGCTGTACCGACTTCCTTCACCTGACATACCACTCTCACCTGAAAAAAAAAAAAAGGGCACTCTGAACCCACAAAAAATTACGCCCCATACATAGCTGCCCATTCCGCACATGTCTGCTGGACATGGAACCTATCAATTACAATTGGCTGTACAACAAGTATTATTGTTATCCTGACACCTCTCTCAGGGTGGAAGGTTTCAAATGTCACACCAAATTACATACATATGCACAGCTGTTGCTGATGAAGAAATGGGCAGCTATGGGCCTTACCTACATCCCTCCTGCACATCCCAAGCTTGTTTCCCTACTGTCTTACCCTCTTTGTGACCCCTTTTCACCACTTTCCTGTCTCCCCATTTTCTTTTCTTTCAAAGAAAATAGCTGGTGTGCCAGAGTAAGCACCGTTAAGCGGTTGTAAGCGGGTGTCGTGAGCTAACCGCCAGTGCGCATGCGTGAGCTCCGCGCAAACCAGCGCTAGCCCGGCTACAACTGCTTAAAAATGCCTTAGTCACTGTGATTGACAGGTCCTGTACTCAGTTCAAAAGAAAAATAAAATCCCACTGTCAGTCCCGAACCCAGGACCTTGGAAACACTAGTCTGTACAACCTACCACTAAGCCATGACTCTTATACAAAAACATTGTGCTAAAATAAATATAACATGTAATAGTAGGGATGAATGTAAAGGGAATATAGGATGTGTAGTACACAAAGCATGTCATTTAAAATAAATGTCAAAACTACTGGATTTCCATAATAGTAGTGTGTGAACAGAAACAGCCATGCTAGTTGGCAGCCTGTAGATAATAAGGTCAGTTAAAGTACATAGATATATGTATGCATATGTACATATATATATATATATATATATATATATATATATATATATATATATATATATATATATATATATATATCTATATATAGTTGTAGGAGTCAATGTGCATACACACTTGCTACAGGGAACATGAGAGAGGAATGGAGAATTGTGAATATACAACACAGCCTGAAGCATGAGAGAGATACTAACCTTTACAGTCACAGAACACTGTCCACAGCATACCAGCATGGTCCCCACCCTCACAATCTGAAAGGGCAACGCCTATCCCACATACCCTTTTATAGCACTGACCTGAAATCACAGTGAGAACTGCAATCAGTACACAACTGGCTGTATGCAATTAGCAAATGCTGGCTTACAATTGGTGCAGAGGCCATCACATGGACCTATGCAGATACCTACAAAAGCATCCAGTGCTAACACACCCCACATGCAATACATTCATTGCATTGTCTGTAAGCAGACAGAGGGAGAGCGAAGTGAGAGAGAGAGAGAGAGAGAGCAAAAAAAATAAAAACCAGACACTGTGACTCTGTAACCCGAAGCTGTCAGCACTGACAGTAGCAGCAGCAAGCAGAAGCTGTGGTAATGCAACCAGCTGCGACAAATAGAGGTAATGCAAAGTAGCAGGTTAATAGTGTGCATACTGTGAACCCTCCAAATGTGTCATAGGTCTGTATCCATAGGTATGTCCATGTGATATGTTGTGTGTATGTAGTTCCACCAAAAGGGGATGTCCATACATCACATGTCAATCAGTCATAGGCCAGGATCCTGGCAGCATGTGTCTGTGCGTTGGCCCAGCAATGGCTGTAGTGACTGCTTTGAAATGTCAGCCAGGCTCAAAAGTCAGGATCAGCCCATCCCAAAGGCACACTGGCTGGGAACAAGTGTCTGCAGGTACCTGATGTCACTGCATATGCATCCCATACTGCATAATTCCATAGCTTAGCAGACCAGGCCCATTATGCATATGATGTGGTAATTCCCAGGGTCAGTCGAGGTGCCCCCTTAGTGGTGTGGGACCACTGTTGCTGTATGCCACTGTCCAGGTACATATCCTGTAGCACGGCCAATATAAACTATCAGTGTTACATGCGGTGGTATGTCCTCTCAGAGTGCCGGTAGCACACATCCAGGGGGACCACAAGGTCACAGTGATGCTGTGTGTTCTCCTCTGCTGAGGGCGGCCCTCACCTGGACATGTGAGATGATAGGGAGGTTACATCCAGCTGGGATAAATATTTCAAAGGTGGGGGAGAAGGAGGGGGGATATGTGCACTGAACATGTCTGCAGGATTGTTGCCAATATCCGTGTGTTTGGTGAATGTTAAGTAGGTGTGGATTAACACAGAGCATATCTGAGGCATGTAGTCCATATGTGTAACATAACTGAAGAAGGCACTGTGGTCATCCATAGTGTTTGTGTCCATTTCCCTCCCAGAGTAGGCCATGGCTGTTGTTATGATGGACTGTAGCGTAGTACCAGTGCTGACCACAGATGCCTACCCTTAATGTGAATGTGCTCTGTCCTGCAGTAGCCTCCTGCTATTGTTATACAATCTGCCTCTGTCTGGGGTCCACCGGACAAGATGCCTAACCTTTGTGCATAGGGTCTGGGTTAGACATGTGTGTGCAAGTGCCATGCAATCCGTGGCATGTCCGTGGTAAGCATTTGCAAAGGGGTCAGCAGTGTGGCTTGTGGCTTCCACTGGCCCAGTGTGCTGCATGGATACCATCTCAGTCCCAGCAAGTGAATAACTGTCTAATCACATACATATCACATGTCAGCGTTTTGCTGCAAATTGCTCATATAGAACTCATCACTGTACTGCTTTGAGACAGCTCCCCTGGCTTGAACTGCCCAACCTCCTAACCTACAATCAGCTCTGCCTCTGTCATTCTATCTATTACCTCCCCAATAAGTGTCCTGCCCTCAAAAACCTAGTACAACATCACTCAGCCAAAAGGCCTCTTAGATCATCAAGCAAACTACTACTAGAAGTCACCAACAGCTACAATAGCTTTGGAGATGCACTATATAGTAGTTCCGTGGCTAAAAAATGGAACTCTGTCCCTACTAGCATTCAAAACACATCATCCAAAGCCTCCTTTAAAGACCTCATCAGGCAACATCTCAAGCAAAGTTGGCAGTGCCATGATTGCTCCCCAGGCTAGTGAAAGCGGATAACATATGCATACTAAATCTAGAGCAATTGATAATAGTTTTTCAATCTTACTCACAAACACTGGCTAATCTACAATGTATGTACTGTACCTGTGTACTATGTATGTATTCTACCTACATTCCAAAGTTCAGCTGTACACCACAAATCTATTACTTACCTTTATTTTTAAAATTAATATCTTTTTTGATTGTTCTCTCCACTGTAACTGTTTGTGCCGCATACCACTGTAAAAACATGTCTCTTGTAATTTGTGTGTATACTGATTATGTCTAAATAACTAAATGTGTCTGTAATTTTTTCTTTGTGGAGCTTTTCTCCCCGGGCCTCTGCTGAAAAAGGGCCTTTTCGGCTCAGTCAGACACCCCCGGTTAACAAATGTAAAATAAATAAAAATAAAATAAATATCAAAGTAGTCTACTGTGCTGGTGGTGGTGGTGGGATATGTATATCCAGGCCGAGTAACGTCTGTCCACATCACAGTAGTGGACGGTGTCCCACATACAGTACCTTGGGATGAACCCCCAGAGTGAGGTTGTGCATTGCACCTGTCAGTGTGTGCTGACCGATGGGGCATGCTACTATGTTGTGTGGAATGTGGCAGGTATTGTTGCACAGGTGTTGGCTGAGCACTGATATCTGGCCATGTACCTGTGTATCCACCACGACACACACACATGCAACATATGGGAGTAGTAGTATATCACTACACATGAGTATCATGTATAGTATGTGTGCCACATATTGCTGACATGGTCTGCTGATATCCTGTCTGTGTTCTCTTCCAGGGAGATGGCGCGACAGCGTAACCCCACCTACTCTGTGGCGGAAGATGAGGAGATCCTGTTTTCCTGCACCAGTCAGAATCAGCAGGAGAGGGCCGCACTGTGGCAAGACCTTGTCCGTAGGGTAAATGATATTGGCACGCATAACAGGACATATGAGCAGGTATGACATCACTGCAGTGATTTAATCCGAAGTGTCCAGCAGCGTGCATCAGATATCCACAGGCAACAGGTCGCCACAGGAGGTGGGGTGGCCACACATCCCCCCCTCACCAGACTGGAGGGGCTACTCCTAAGTGTTGTGGCTCCAGCCCCGGAACACCAACAGCAGTACACCTGCATTATGATGGAGGCTGGTTCCACACAGCAGCACGACATGGAGCGTGCAGGTAATATGCCATATGTACACCTGACTGTTCTGTACACTGTATCATATGCAATGCATATGCAGATGTGCCCACTGACATTAATCTCATCATTTCTGCAGGTCCCTCCAGGGTTACAGTGAGACAGGCCATCCATGCTGGTGAGTGTGTTTAACATAACCTATAATAGTCCTGATAATGCTAGTAACAGTAGTGTAACTCAGTAGTGCTCTGTGTGTATACTGCGGGGTGTGCATGTCTGCATGAGTGCAGGTGTGCCTGTGCCCATGTGTGCATGTGTGCAGGTGTGCCTGTGTCCACGTGTGCATCTGTGCATGTGTGCCTGTATCCACGTGTGTATGTGTGCATGTGTGCATGTGTGCATGTGTGCCTGTGTCCACGTGTGCATGTGTGCATGTGTGCATGTGTACACGTGACCATGTGTGCATGTGTGCATGTGTGCATGTGAACACGTGTGCATGTGTGCATGTGTGCATGTGAACACGTGTGCATGTGTGCATGTGTCCATGTGTGCATGTGTCCATGTGTGCATGTGTGCATGTGTCCACGTGTGCATGTGTCCACGTGTGCATGTGTGCATGTGTGCCTGTGTGCATGTGTCCATGTGTGCATGTGTCCATGCGTGCATGTGTGCATGTGTGTATAAGTGCATCACTGGTAACAATGTCTGGAGACTGTAAACTGTGTTTCCTGTCTTCATCCCACAGGTTCTGGGGCTGCTCTGGTGACCTGCAGCAGGGAACCTGAATCCTGTGCCACGGCTACTGGTAATGATGATATTTGTGTAATGGTACAGGAAGGTGTGTCAGGGTCTGCCATTGGTCAGCCAATTGACAGTATACAGCTGTCAACCCCATCATTGCGCACAGTCATCCTGCCTGTACATCCTTTGTCACCATTGTCCCTAGGTGATGGACAGGATACAGCGGGCATAGACCAGGGTAATGTGGTACCTGTGGCACATGCGTCCCCACACAGCAGCCATGGCCAGGGTCCTCCGATGGTACCACACAGACAGTTGCCCATGGGTTCTCGTGGGAGCATCCGTGGGCGTACTGCCTCTGGCCGACGTGCCCAAAGAGGTCTGTCAACCTCAGCTATGTTTCGGACTGTCATGCAGGCTCAGTCATGTATGGAAAGGTACACCAGACAGGGTCTGAGGGAGCTCAGAGCATGTCGCACAGCCATGACAGACAGTATGCGTGACATTGCGGATGCTATCCGTAACTTCACCGATGTCATAGACAGACGTTGTGGGGACATATTACAGCAGTTCCACAACCAGATGCCCATGAGCCAGGGCAATGGTGGGTGTTTGCGGCGTCGACGTGGCTGTATGCCGGCAGCAGCAGCAGCTGGCAGTCGGCGCAGATGACAACAGGCTCGCGCATGCCCCCATAGTGCCAGCAGCAGCCCCAGCTCATCGGAACACCCCAGGAGACCACGTGCACGTGGCTCTGGACAATCCCAACAGGGACATGTGTCCAGTCAACACCCCCCCGCTTCTGATGACAGTACCCAGTCCGGCTTTGTACTGGATACGGTCCGTTAACCCCTGCCAGGCACAGGTACCGTGTCCGTGCACACAGACACTGATCTGTATGGCCTGCCAGGTGCAGTCTGTGGCTGTCCACAAGCCCCTGTATATGGCAGCCATGAGGTGGAACTGTGTGCCTGCATACACACATGCGAAATGTTAACTTAGGGCAACCACATACATGCACACACTGCACCAACACTGCCCCACCCTGTACTGCTGCCCCTCACCAACACACATACACACACATGTCAATTGGTGGTATCAGTGGCTGACTCAGGCATACCTAAACCACACCCTGTGCATATGATGACACTGTGCCACCTCCTGCAATCTCCAACATCATTGCGGGAACAGGTAAAAACGTTGCTGATGCACAGGGTGTCTACATAGACGTGTATTAGTAGTATCATGTTGGTAACAGTACAGTGTGCTGCTATGACTGTGTGTTTACCCCAGCATGCCTGCTGTAGTAACTGTATGAATGTCCTGAATTGTTATCTGCACCCATAGTACATACCAAAGTATAACAGCTGCACATAATTGCATGCCGGTGGTAAGGTTGTCAACAGATAGCCGCATACATGGGTAGCACAGGGGGAAAGCTAACGCAAATAGTGATATGCAATGGTGGACATGTACAGTAATGATGTCAAGATGCCCACAACGACTATGCCATGTGGATGTTCGCGCATGTAGATATGTGTGCAGTACCAATGTAATCCAAATCACAAATAAGTATGACATAATATCAGTTCTACCATGGGCATCTGTGCTGCGTATTCCTGGGTACATGTTGATAGTGCCTACATATTTGCATTGTTACTTACTGTTATTGTTACCCCTTCTTTGTTGTATAATGCACTACTTCCAGCCCTGTGTACTGTAGCTTTGTTTGCATGCATGTTCGCTTGGGGTCCCCTGGAACACTGCTTACACCTGCAATGCTGAGTTACAGTGCTTCTGTAGACTGCTAGTGACATCTGCATAGCGTACGATATGTATGTCAACTTTACACATGACAGAATGTCACTGTTTGTCCTGTACGCATGTACGTTGCCTGTGACACATTGCACACGTCTTACCTGGCATTTACCCACGTGTGCAGTCATATATGTCAGTGCTATGAAACAGTGGAAGTCCACCCACACATACACACCTTCAGTATGTTGTTCCCCATTGGCCCTATGTGTTGGTACTCACCATGGCAATCACACTACTAGGGTGGCATGTGCAAAGGTAACCTGTGAATCGCCTCTATGGTCCAGTCGTGGTTTATGTGAGTCATGTGTCATTGTCACAGCTGCCACATGTATGCAGTCAGACATCACCCTTGGCCAGGAACGTACAACACATGTGTGGGATGCCACCACACAGCCAATCTGGGGACTGGTCTCTCTGAACCCAGTAATGCCATACCCTGTCAGGTGGCATGTCATATATACTACACCCAGGACAAACGTCAACCCCAATCCCTGCTGCTACTATTGATAATACCCCTGAAGATGTTCCTGATAGCTTTGACCAGTCCTTTACTGAGACATTCCAGGCCCTAGCTAGCCATCTACCTCCTAGCTCCCCTGGTCCTGAAAGCAGCACCCCTAGAAAACTACTTGCGTCCAGCTGCCAACCAGTCGCCACTTCACTTCTCCATACCTTGATTGTAACAGTGAAACCCACTACACTTTCTGCTGCTCAACTCCCTGCCGAGTACCTATCAAAACCAGATGATGCTATTGCTTACCCCGTCTCAAAGGTAATCAAAGGAACCATGTTAGAATCT
This sequence comes from Protopterus annectens, assembly GCF_019279795.1. Taxonomy (NCBI): domain Eukaryota; kingdom Metazoa; phylum Chordata; order Ceratodontiformes; family Protopteridae; genus Protopterus; species Protopterus annectens. Next base: position 149,220,613 of record NC_056750.1, read on the forward strand.
ACCTTTCCCACCATCTGGAAAATGTCATATGTAATCCCACTTCACACAGGAGGCAGCTCTACTGAAGTCTCCAATTATAGGCCAATAGCTATACTCTCTCCACTTGCAGAGATTATGGAAACTTTCGTCATAGACAAGTCATGCACCACCTAATCCGAACTCGCATTATGGCAGACACTCAGCATGGCTTACGTCCTCATCACAGCACTACGTCAGGCCTCCTAGCCTTTACTAACACCATAAGCCATACTTGCAACAATAATTATATATCCACAGCCCTCTTTTTGGATAATTCAAAGGTATACGATATGGTTGATCACCAACTTGTACTCCACACCCTGCAAAGACTGTCTAGATACTGGAGCCTTCCAATGGTGTCAATCCTACCTGCATGGTCGACAGCAGGCTGGCCTCTGGCAGAACAAACCCTCTAACCTTCTACCTAACACCCTCAGAGTACCACAGGGCTCTATACTAGGGCCCTTGCTGTCCTCCATCATCATTATCGACCATTATACTGTCATCCCAAAAGTCAGCTGTATCCAATATGCTGTATACTCTACTCTGATCTGCTCAGCCACATCTCCAGTAGAGTTATGGTCAGCTACCCAGACCACCTTTAATACAATAGCAAACTGGCTTTCTGAACATCGTCTGATCCTAAATCCCAATCAAACTAAACTGCTGTTATTCCACCAACACGTAGGTCTACCACTTTCACCGTTACCATAACATCAACTGATGGCACAATAATCTCCCCTGACCCATCTCCGAAACTATTAGGTGTCATCATAGACAATAATCTCATATGTGACATACATGTTAACCAGATTAGCAAAGCCATCAATAGAAAACTATGGTCACTTTACAGAATTAAAGCCTTCCTAGCCCCTCCAGCTAAAGGTGCCATAGCTCGCTCACACCTTGTTTCAACCCTTCTGTATGCATCCCCTCTACTCTCGAATATGAACAAGACTGTCCTTAACAAGCACTCGATTTGCTACAACCACAATGCCAGGTTTGTCACTGTCCCGCCTTTTAGGACACATCATTGCATCAATCTAAATCAGCTTGGTTGGCTTGCAATACCCAGCCTAATACAGTATAACCAACTGATTATGGCCTATAAAATCCTCTATAATCCAGACAATACTCCTGCACTTCAATTATTATCACCCCCTATAACATTCCTAGACCGCTTCGATCCTCTAACAAAGTACTACTTTAGACTAGCAAGTTTAATAACACAGCTGGTGATTCTCTCTTTGCAAACCCTGTAAGTAGATCCTGGAACTCGCTTCCAGCTGATATTACCCTACTGTCCACCTTAGGTCATTTAACAGTAGACTCAAACAACATTTGTCACTTAACTGGCTATGTCAATGTATCAAGCCTGGCTAACTCGAATGTGTAACTTCTGTGAACCACTTTACTGTGTAATTTTAATTTAATCCTGGCTTGTGCTCAGGTCTAACATTAACCTGTGGAACATGTTTGACTTGCTTACTTATGTAATCTCTGTAAATAATCTGTTTGTACTATGTAATGCTAGTATTATGTAATGCTGTATCTGCTACCCTCGTAGCTTGTCTCCACGGGCCTCCCCTGGAAATGGACATGCATCCAGTTGGGCTATCCCAGTCAACAAATGTAGGATAAATAAATAAATCAATACAATATATTACAGTGATGACAATACCAGTCAGACATTGACACACACTGACAGCATGCTGAACACACTGGGGCATACGTGGGGACTCAGACTAGCAGCCTGCCTGGGCATCACACACCTCCGCAGCTGGCACACAGGCATATGTTCCATCGGAACCGAGCACATGCCACACATGGCATGCACATCCCCTGTGCCACACACACTCACAGCCTGTAGGGCTACACAACACACCTGCTACAGATGTGTCAGGTACCTGTCATGTGTGCTGCACTGGGGTCCCGCTCAACAGGCTGTATCTGGTGAAGGTCACAGTGATATGACTCAGGGGCACTATGGTCCACCACAGCACACATGCATACAGGTCAGTCAGAGGCATGGACAGATATGACTCACTCATTGACCATGCCAGTGTGGCTGCCTGAGACATACCTCCCTGGACTACATGATAGGGAACATAGAATGGATCTCTCAGCATGTGGCACAGGCCAGTATGAGCCTGATGTTGGTTGCCAACATACCCTCACCAGGTATTCTACCACTATATGTGGGAAGGGTGTTGTATGTCTACATTATGCTCAGTCTCCACTGTCATTCATAGGGTATCCACTGGCTGTCAACGTGTGCTTACATGCTAGGGAAGCCACAATGATGTGCAAGGGTCATCTTGCACGTGACACCCATGGCCCGATGTATAATGGCAAGGCTCCTTGGTACATACATACTGCCTTATGCTGCAGGACATGGTTTACATAGCGACCTCCGTGGGTATCACACAGGTTAGGACACTAACAGTGCTGCTACACAACAACAGCAGTGTACACCAGAAGACGCATGCACCAGACACTGCCCTCAGCATGGTGAACTGCAATGTCTGTGCAGCACCAGATTCATGATTCATGGCTCACAGGTGTTACCCATCACTGACAGGTTATGCCCCATACCATGCCTGTCGTCCCCTACACATGTAACACACATGGATAGGGGGGTGGTATCCCAAGGTAACACAGATACACACACCTCCAGGTTGTTGGCACAGCACAAACCATCAGGGCCTACTCATGTGCAGCTGACAGTGTGTCGGACTGCCATCTGGTTCATAGCCTGGCACACACAACCCTCACATACACAGGAAGACCACCTATCCTCCATAACAACACCGGCAATATGACAGTCTCATGAACTGTGTTTATAAGGCCGTACTGCATCCAGCCGAACATTGTGTGTGAGCATTGCTGTAGCTACAACACTCTAGTTGAAGAGTTCACAGCATGTGGTCACCGAATTGCAGTGGAGTGACATGTTACCACTACCACAACAGGTGGGAACATGCAGCACCTGTACATCGACTAAATGTACACTATATGGCCCAGACCAGATGTGTATCCCCTGCTGTAGGTCTTTCACCATAGACACCCACACTGTATAGGGACATACCACGTGCGGACCCTGCACAGTAAGACACAGTCATATTGGTATACATTGCTAATACCATTTATCTACACGAAGCATGTGTCAGACATGGTAACTACTGCAGGTCACAGGTATTTATGTGTATGTGTCACACACATACATCATGTGCAATGCCATTGCTGGTTTAGGCAATGGCATGCATTGTTATGTACAAACACCCACACAAGGTCATACTGTGTGACACAACCACACGTGACAGTTGTGGGTTACCAAAACATACCTATCTGTACTCTGACAATGGTAATAGACACAGTAGCAGAGCACACTATTGGCATTACTAGCCAACTAGCCCTGTTTGGCTGTGCTGATAGTGTGGTGACATCCCCTGTGTTTACTGGGGGAGTATGCAGCATCTGGTGTATTGTAGTATTTGCCAAAAGGATCTGTTCCCTCACACTTGCATTTACACACACCCTACTACCCCCACACACATGCACACTTGCCATTTGCAGGATTCATTCCCCTACCTAATTAAGTCATGACACGTGAGAGGGACGCATTAGCAAAGCGCACTATTCGGTTTACTAGATAGTTCCTCTTCTCTGGCTATACTTATAGAGTGCTGACAACATCAGTATTTTGAAAGGGTAATGTGCATCAGGTAGTATGATCTCCTGATTGCCAAAACTAACATGTTTTTCATACGGAAATGCACACACACAAACTCCCCACATGCAAACACACACACACATGTCATTTACAAGTTTCAAACTCCTACCTAACTACATTACGATACGCAGGGGAAACGCATTAGCAGAGTGCGCTATTCGCATTACTGGGAGGCTTCCCTTCTCCTGCTGTACTTATAGGGTGCTGACATCATCTGTGTTTAGAAAGGGGAGTGTGCATCCTGTAGTGTGTTCTCCCAGTTGCCAAAAGGGGCACATCCCTCATACATATTTGCACACACACAATAATCCCCCTCATCCAAACACACACACTTGCCATTTGCAGGATTCAAACCACTACATAACTATGTTACGACACTTGAGACGGATGCATTAGCAGAGCGCGTTATTCGCATTACTGGGAGGTTTCCCTTCTCCTGCTGTACTTATAGGGTGCTGACATCATCTGTGTTTAGCAAGGGGAGTGTGCATCCTGTAGTGTGTTCTCCCAGTTGCCAAAAGGGGCACATCCCTCATACATATTCGCACACACACAATAACCCCCCTCATCCAAACACACACACTTGCCATTTGCAGGAGTCAAACCACTACCTAACTATGTTATGACACTCGAGACGGATGAATTAGCAGAGCGCGCTATTCGCATTACTGGGAGTCTTCCCTTCTCCTGCTGTACTTATAGGGTGCTGACATCATCTGTGTTTAGAAAGGGGAGTGTGCATCCTGTAGTGTGTTCTCCCAGTTGCCAAAAGGGCCATTTCCCTCATACATATTTGCACACACAATAACCCCCCTCATCCAAACACACACACTTGCCATTTGCAGGATTCAAACCACTACCTAACTATGTTATGACACTCGAGACGGACGCATTAGCAGAGTGCGCTATTCACATTACTGGGAAGCTTCCCTTCTCCTGCTGTACTTATAGGGTGCTGACATCATCTGTGTTTAGAAAGGGGAGTGTGCATCCTGTAGTGTGTTCTCCCAGTTGCCAAAAGGGACATTTCCCTCTCACAGCCTTTCACACACACAAACCCCACTCAACCACACACACACACACACACACACACACACACACACTGAGCATTTGCAGGATTTGAACCCCTACCTAACTATATTATGACACTTGAGGGCGACACATTAGCAGAGCACACTATCCGAATTACTAGGCATCTGTTCTGCACCTGTAGTATTTCTAGGGTGCTGACATCTTTATTTCCACAGAGGTATGTAGATGTAGTACTACCTGTCAGGTGGGGGATAGCATATATATGCATTTGCAGCCACCTACGTCAGGGTCAGATATGCACATCGCACTGGCAGGTTATGTTCTATACCATGCTTTGGGACCACAGGACCTGTAACACACAACACAACCAGTCCAGAACACCACACCCACATCCAGGACACACACTTAGCTTCCCTGGGAACAGTGCCAGGATATGCAGGTATTTACATACACCATTCCAGTTGTTAACATCAGGTACAGGCATATTGTGTGTGAGAACTACTCAGGCCTCTACCACTTTACCCTACCGCCACTACAATTTGTGGGTCCATGTGCTATGGCAGAACCACACACCACAGCCACATGGGTGAATACATATTGCACCTGTCCATCTGCAACGTGGGTACTCACTGTTCCACACCAGAGGTAGACCACCATTGTTGATATCTGCCCATGTCCACCTTTCCCTGGACATCCATATCTCATCTCCACCCCAGGCAAGGTTGTCACTGCACACAAACTGTGTTTAGCACAAGCAGACTCTACACTTGTGTAGACTGGGGTGGATGACTTCAGAGGACCCATGCTGGAGGACTATACTGGCCACTCAGCATAATCCTTGACACTTGCATCCTATGAGCATGTGTACAGTTTGCATTGGTCATGCTATCCCACATATACCCATGACTGCTCCACAACAAGACACCTGTCAGCTGTACACCGGCCATATATGTGCCGTTCAACAGACAGAGCGACCTAATACATTGCAGAGCTGTAGCCCACAGAGGAGGACATCTGTGGACGGTTCCAGCACGGCACTTCATTCACACATACTCATTACAACACAGTGTTGACAGTGGAATCGTCCAGAGAATGCAGATAGGGCTCCCCTCAGTCTGTTATTGATGGACACCTACTGTCAGAGATCCTCAGCAACCCTCTCACAGCACACACCGACAACATGGCTGTGGCTTAGCACATTCAATCCCTGAGCCCTCCACGGTGCCCCTGCTTGACAGAGGCACAGCTCACTAGCCTCACATGTCGCCTTCTGTGACCTACTTTACAGTGGCACGATAGCCTACTATCCTGGGGATGCAGATGCCAAGCACACTCTGGCTGAGCTGCCATTCCCTGGGGCAAGAAGCCTAGTATTGACCTCTACACCCATATGTTCAATTGTCAGATGCACAATATTTGTTGTGTTGTTCTACTGTTTGCAGGTCTTTATTGCCATAGCATTCCCTGTTCCTATGACCAACTTGTGTATCTGTGGCAGATGTTTGCATATGACGGAGATCCGCTATATCACTTATGTCTCTGTGGTCATTTACTGTGTGCACTGGGCTGATTGCTGTGTTGTGGTTGGTTCCTGGACTGACATGTACAAATACCAGATATGTGTGGCCAACTGCTACACGGAGATATGGCCTAAGTGTGTGAGCATGCCCAGTTCAGCCTTTCCATGGCATGTTGTCTGACATATGCCTCATTTATCAAAGTGTGCGAGCATGCCCAGTGTGAGCTTTCCATATGTTGTACTCTGAAGTCCAACACATATTTGGGTGTGTGTGACCTTCGTCATTATCACACGTTTATGATTGTGTGCTGGGTGTCATGTGTACTAACTGGCCAACTGCTTTGTGTCTGCCACAGCAGGGATTATACTGTGCCTGCAGGAATTGCATGGGATGCTTTGCAGACAGTTCTCAACATACTTTCATAATGACCTAACACTGTAGTACCGTATAGTGTACTGGTTCGGTATTTCACTGTAGTGGACAGTATCCTGGGCTTTAGTCCTATCACTGCTTGACATCTTCATAGTGAGCACGACAGACTGTGTAGGGGCCAGTTGTGCACATATGACCATGTTGCAATATGTTCAGATATGGACTACCTACACCAGGCTCGTCCAACATTGCTAGTGTATTCCACAACATGGGTGGACATTGGCAAACACTAACGATGTTCTGTAGGCCATTTCTGATGGTAGTCACAGGGTGTGTTTGTCCTTCGACACACATTGTAACTGGAGTTTGCCATTACATATGTCATGGTTGGTATACTGTGCCTCTGTCTACCTCTGACATAACAGTGATACCCAGGGTAGCCTACCATCTCCCATACACTCATCAGGATGCCTCTTGAGGGGTGTCGATATGTGGCACTCTGGCTGACCTGTACCAGGAGTTTACTGCAGTGTGGGGGTGCCTTCTGTGTTATGGATCATTCTGTACAGCTTGTCCTATGTATGTCAGTGCTGGGGTTCAGGTCTCTCATGTGCATAGCTCACTGCCATTCAGATTGTACAAGGTGCAACATGTTCATTCATTCCAGGTTCGACATGGCATCATACATCAGGCACAGCTTTCCTGTAGCCAAGAAGGATGGCAGTGTGTGGGGCTGCAGTTTGTTTACTCAGGCAACACATGGCATCTGTTCAGGCTCTTTGCTACCCCTGGTGGGGTACTGTTGTGGACTTTACAGTTGTTGGAGGTGTCTGCTGCGGTATATCCCACAGGGGCTATTGTAGTCAGTTGTGATGCTGATGGAGGATGGCTGCAGAGCCAGAGTGAGTTCCCCTTATCTACATCTGCCAGCCTTCATGTTTGGGTGGGTATATGGTACATGTTTCTGCGAACACTACAGACACATGTTTGTCCAGTGCAGGTTATTTATCACCTTTTGTACCCAGGTCTCACATTACATGTTAGGTGCCTCATGGGTTAACACCTGTGTGGTAATTTGTGGGCACTTACTGTATATCCACAGTGGTTGTCTATACACAGTTCTGAGATTAGCTTGCTGACTTGGCTATGGCTACAGTTGTTTGTTTGTAGGTGGCCCATTTGTGGGTTGCTTGTGTCAGCTGGGGGTTGGATACGGTGGGCTGTTTGTACTCCTCTGCATACATGCTCAGTCACAGTCCTTCCATGTTGGCCTATACCTATGGGACATGTATACAGAATGGGGGTGGGGGGGGCAAGACCAGGCCTTGTGGGATGCCACTCATATCCGCTTTGTAGTCTGACATGGATGCAGCATGTCTGACCATGTCAGTTCTGTCCTTGGTCTGCTTTGCAACCCCTCTACTGACATAGGGGTGTATATTTAAGCTGGTGAACATATCCATACTGAACACGTACGGTATTGTCTAGAAGCATGTGCACGGTCCAGCTACGCTGTGTGGACCACATAGCCCTCATCAATGACCTTAATGACTGCTTCAAATGGGTCAGACATGTTTAGGGGCCGGTTCTGCAGTTACAACAGCCACAGTGTATAGGGTCCGGTATCAGTATGTCCACATTAGCCTTCTGTCTGTGGTACATACTGATCCTTTCCATAGCTGTGCAGAACAAGCTTGTCAGGATCCTGGGGTGTTAGTTTGGAGTATCCATTCAGGCAACACCTTTGTTGTGATGGACCACTGTTGTTGTACACTGGTCTTTGGGTACATACCCTGTGGTAAGGCTGACATTGGCCAGTAGTGTGATTTTGCATTCCATTACTCTTGGGGTCCATGTTGGCCTCAGCACAGGACACCATCACATACCTTTGCTGCTGTGTGTTCTGCTTTGCAGATGATGGCTGTTACCTCAGCATCTGCAATGTCAGGGGACCATCTGCTGGGATAGGTATTTTGCACTCGGGGGGGGAGGGGTGTTTGCACTGCACCTGACAGGTTGTATGTTAGCAATATGTGTGTGTGTTTGGTATGTTGTTTGTAATATCTGTGTGATTCGGAGCATATCTGTGGATGCCCAACATGGTTCCTACCATCAGTTGGGTAAGCCTTGTGATTATCCTTAGTGTCCTGTACGTGTTGTATCTTCATAGGTTCATGGGTTCATAGTAGGCTAGACACCCTAGGCCATTGGTAAGCCTAGCTAGAGTGTGTGTGTCTTTCGCCACCCCTTGCTATGTTCAATTATGGCCATTCATGAGGTTCTTCACTGTGCCTCTGTCTGGTCGTGACACAGTGGGGACCCCCAGTATACATGTACAGTCATCCATCCACTTGGCAATATTCCTGTTGAGGGGTGTCAGTGAGGGGCTCTGCCTACCATGGATTGGGATCCTGTTTCTGGGTGTGGGGAGCCTATGGGTTATGTATCTGTCCCTCCAGCACATCTTATTTCATTATGTGTTGAGGTTGACATCTGTAACTCTCACAGCTCCAATGGCTTTGATTTCCTGTGGTGTAGCATGTCCATTACTCCTGTGTTGGACATGGCCTGGTACAACAGACATACAATGCCTCTGTGTAGGCAGTGTGTGACTGCAGTCAGCTGGGGTGTCTACAGCCAGGCAGCATATGACATATATTTCGCACCCTTTATCCTGTTGGTGGGGTAACTATGAGGTCTTCCACACCGCTGCAGGTGTCACGTATAGTACATCCCATATGAGTCATTGTACTAGATTATGGGTCTGATAAGGGAACAGTACAGCGGCACAGTGACCCCTGTTGATGTTGGCGTGGATCCTTTCATGATACGGTGTCCAGTATCAACAGTCTTCATAGCCACATTGGCATTGTGGCTGTCACATGACAGATTAATGTCGACCTGTGTCCCTAGGTCCCTGATGACTCCTTGCATACATAATGGTTTGACACCTATGTGGTACTTTGTGTACCTTGTCTGGTATTTGGTGGGACATCCATACTGTCCAGTGTCTTCGGATGTCTGGGTGGGGTTCTTGTGTGTGAGAGTGTGGTCTGTCGCATGCTACAGACTGTACAGCAGTTTTGAATACAGTTATGTGCACATGGGTGGTGTCTGCTGCTTTGTGCATTGTCAGTTACCTGCCTATATGGGTGTCTGTGCTGCATATGGATACTCCCCCTCCTTTGATGTCTTGGTGCAGGTGTTGGGGCCATAACACATGGTATGTGGTATAACCTAGTAGTGCTGGTGTGGTATCACTAGGCCTGCAGCAGGCTTCTGTCACTGGACAGGCATCAATGTTCTCCATAATGGGAAGTGCCTCAGGGGCATGCATATTGCAGTTTACACATCTGGCATTGGTCAGCATTACCCTTATGTTTCCTACCACTTATGTTTTCTAGGGTGGTGGGTAGTCTTTTTGGCCTTGCCTACATACGGCTCTATGGAGGCAAAGGCCTTATCCAGTATCCAAATGCACACGGGTAACAGCTGACAGCCACCCCTGTAACAGCAGCATGGCTTGTCATGCTTGACATCTCCAGCGGACACACATTACACCCTCTTGGACTGACAGCTGTAACTGTGCCAGCTGTTAAACATGAGCATTCTGTGTTTGTACTGTGGCATCATTCTTGGTGAGGGTTGGATGCTGCACACAGCCAGTGTCATCCCGCCCTGGGGTACATACTTGGAGGGACCATCCATGTCTCATTTGTTGTTGACCAGGGAGGTACATCTCAGGTAATTCACACCAGCATGGACACTGAGTGCATCATATTTCTGCTTGCTTTGGGGTGACCTGCGTACTTGTGTTAAGTGGCATTTTGTGGCTACCTACAAGCAGCTTACTCTACCCTTTCCCTTGTTCAGTCTGGTGAGTGGGACAGCTGTGTTTCTGCCTATACAGACACCTATTACGACTGTATCAGGCATTTGTTTCTCTTTCGGGCCTGTGACTGTTTGGCACACCAGCTTTGCGTACTATTCGTTGCATGTGCTATGTTTGAAGGTTGTGGTTGCTTGTGATCTACTTTGGAGGTGTCTGTTGGTGTGGAGTGTTTGTAATTAAGGCCTCCGGGAATATTTGTCTGTGTTTATGTGTTTGGTTTACAGTTGTGGTAGGTCTATGTGGGACTGGGTTCGTGGTGTATGTGGTTACCTTCTCCTCCTGACTAGTGTTGACAGTACTGGCTTGTTGGAGCTCAACCTCTGCTTTGGATACATGGATGCATCTATCACATATGTTTGTATTTATTCGGGGGTGTTGTGGTTGTCTGTGTAATTGATACTGGCGTCACATTGCCTCTGGATTCATAGGTTATACTTGTTGTGGCTGGACTTAGTGGATTGTATGTGTGGACATATGTTGTTGTCATACTACTGGTCAGTGATTACTTCCATTTTTATGTTTGCTCTATCATGTGGTATCTTCCTCATTCTCTTGCATGGTTTGGTAATGGCTGGAGCCCAGCATGCCAGATGTCTGCGTGTATGGCATTGTGTGTTGTTGTTATTTGTGATTGCATACTCCAAGCATTACTGGCTGTGTTCATGGAATGCCTGTATAACATGTTCTGTGGTGTGTCCCATATTCTGCACTTGTACAGGGCCTTTTGTGGATTCAACATCGGTTTTGAGGGCTGCAACCTATACTTTACACATGTTTTTCACTGTGGTATTCTGGCCAGGGAATGGGGTCAGGGTGTGTATTTCCAGTGTGCTTACTCTATGGTCTGGTCTTACCAGTGAGGGGTACACTTCTCATCTTGCCATCCAGTACACATGTTGCTGATTATCACATCCAGTATGCTTACCCCTCTTGTGGGGGTAGTACATTGTTCCTGGGCATTTTGGTTTATGGAATCTGGGTAATTTTCTCCTACTGTGTTGGTGCTAGTACAATGCTACCGGTGTATGTCTGGGTATTTTCAGTAGAGCAATATAATGTGGTTTGGGGGGCTTGATATATTCATGTATTCCGACATAGGCCAGGTGCTGTTCCTGGTATTAGGACAGTGGTCTGCAGCAGGCTATATACTGCGAGGCAGTTTTAGCCATTGGTATTTGACCATGGATATTCCATGCTGCTTCTTGTTGTGGTACCAACATGGGGGTGTGGTTATCCTTGCCATTTCTTGCTAGTCACCCTCCTTTTGTAGCTTGTTCCATGTTTTGCGGCTGTACAGCACAGTATGAGGTGTGACCTGGTAGTGTTAGGGTGCTGCTGTGAGCCTTGCCCAGTTCTCTATTACAGGACTGGTATCTACATTCTCCTTACTGTGTGCGTTTACACTGCACACATCTTGCTGTTTGTACATCTGTCATGGGGTAGTATTACATCTAGGTTCCTATCCCTTGTAGAACCTATGAGGTTGGGTTTGTGTTTTGAGACTTACCTATTCAGGGCATGTTGTGGGTACTGCCAGCCTTTGCCAGTATCCCTGGGGCATGGCATGATAGGTGCATGCCACCCCTAGCAGGTGGTGCATCATGTCAAACTCCGCATATCTTCCCAGCCTGTAACACATTGGCTCCCCTTTGACTGACTGCATTACTTCAGCCAATTATTGTACTTGATCTTCTTGTCTTCATAGTGTGGCATCATGCTTGGTGAGGGTGAGATGTTAGGCAGGGTCTTCATGTTTGCATATACTAGATGGTGTTACATTGCTTAACACATGGCAATCATGCCTCAGGTGGTGCTGCAGGGCTGCCTCTGTCGGATGCACATACTACACTCCCTGTACATGTTTGAGAGCAGGTTGTGTCATGTTAGGCATCCCTGTTACTATATGAGTGAGTCAGAGGGTATCATTCCCAGGGTTCCTACTGTGCCAGTGTATGTGCTATGCGTTGCCTCTTTGCCAAGGCCAGGGCATACTGGGCACGCCTCCTTCTGCCTACTGGGGCAGGCTGAGGTTGTTCCTCCTCCGAGTCACGCTCTGCCTGTGATGGCCTTGGCAATGGTGGGGGGCTGTTTGGCCCGGCCCTATGCTGGTCCTGCTGCAGCTGTTTTCGCAAGATCATATTATGTAGCATAGCGCATACCATGACAATTTGGGTACATGTAGTTGGTGTGTACTGCAAGGCTCCACCAGATGTGTCCAGACACCGGAACCGTGACTTGAGCAGCCCAAATACACGCTGTATCACATTACGTGTTTGTGCGTGTGCCTCATTATGACGTTCCTGTTCAGGTGTGTGTGCATTTCTGATGGGTGTCATCAGCCACGGCTCCAGTGCATAACCTGCATCCCCCACTAGGTGTCCTTGTGGGATGTCCCCATTGGCAAATGTCTGGTACAGCTGCGTCAAATGCCAGATGTGGGAATCGTGATAACTCCCAGGGCAGCCAGCACACACATTCATTATTATGCCCTGGGCATCACACACGACCTGGCAGTTGATGGAGGGGAAGCCCTTGCGGTTAATGTAGGCCCTACCCCGCTCACCTGCTGGTGCTTTGATGCGTATGCGTGCAGTCTATAGCACCCAGTACCTCAGGGTATTCCGCTATTTGCTGGAAGAGATGCATATTGCTGGCCAATACCTCACGGGCATTGGGGAAATATACATGATCACCAACATGTGCTGACATGGCATCCAGGAACTGGTGTAGTACCCTGGAGGCTGATGCCTGTGATATCCCCATCATATCGCCAGTTGGTCTCTGGAAGGTACCTGTTGCTAGTATTCTTAGGCCAACACATACCTTGGTTTCCACTGGGATGGGTTCCCCTCTGTTGGTTCTGTGTGTGAGGCGTAGCCTGCACAGCTCAACAATCTGCTGCAGGAGCTCTCTGTCCACTCTATAGCGCTCTACTATCTCCAGCTCATGTAACCCGTGGTAGGTGACCCTGGGCCTGTACACTCTTCTCCGTCTCCTCACTGTGGGTTGTCTGGCACCATCTGCATTGTCACCACCCTCAGCAAGTCGCCTATGTCTCATTATGACAGCTATGGCAGCCCCTAACATTTCTGCTCTGAGTGAAGCTTTTTCAGTTTTCACTTCTATTAGCTTACTCCTGTCTTGCAGTGTCTCTTAATGGAAACATCCTGCACTACTGTTTGCAGAGTTTTAAGTGCTGGGCTGGGCTACTATTCTGCCTGTGCAATTGCCTGCTTCTAATTGTTTTCACCTGCTAGCTTCAGCAGTTATCCCTGCTAGCTTCCTATTAAATCTGTTGCTTCCTTTTTCCTCTCTGTTTCCTCAGGGGGGAGCTACTTGCATACTATCTGAAACACGCTCACAGTGGCTTACACGCGTGCACACGTGCTTACATGGTTAAGAATCTACTTATTCGGGTTTAAACGCGCGTACACCCACGCAAACACTGTTACACGTCCGCCAACAGCCTCCAACATACTCAGCCTGCCTTACACGTGCACACCCGCACAAACAGTATTAAACATCTCCCAACACGCTCCCACATGCTCACACTGCCTTACACGCGCACACACTGTCCTACTCGCGCTTCATGGTGCACACACGTGCGCATGCACGGCCAGCAAGAAACTTTGGTGTAGGTTACAGTGTACACCTTCCATTTCTTGACTTTCCATGACTTATCTAGTGGCACACCTCTTTCCATGATCTGTGCCTGTCATCTGTCATGTTACACTGGCCTCCAATGAACTGCATTTCTTTCTACCATTCCCCCCTGTGATGTCACCTATCTCCTACTCTATTCCTCCCTTTTGTATCTCTTACACTACTCAGACTGTGCTCATTTGGTATGTGACTGTGAGATTCAGTATCCAAACCCTCATTTACATGAGATTGCCTACTAATGCTTAGTTACATGTCTTAGACTCAGCTTCCCCGCTTAGCAACCACTACACGGTGGCCATGTTGGTTTTAGTCTGCTGGTCTCTGCATTATCATTCCATGTATTGCATGAAACCCACATTTGTGGGTTCATAACCTTCTTTTTTATGGTTTTATACAGCGCAGCCCGTTTGCGCGGGGCTGCGCTGGGTTTAAACATGGGCGATCGCCGAAAAAAAAAATATATATTTTTAATATTTTTGCATCGGGTTATCTTGCCAATGGCCACATATTTGGCAATTGGCATGCTGCCTGAATCATATGCAACCTTTTTTTGGAGCTGACATCGCTTCGTTGTGGATTTTGCAGAAATGTACTCAGTTGTCAACTGAGTACATTTCTGCAGCTAAAACGTCTCCTACACGGACTGGTTTCTGCTTTGTGGATCGCTAATATACCACATTTGCATACCTTTCGGATGCAAGGGAGGTATTTAGCATGCCCACGCCCAGTCCGTGTAAGAGACGTTTTAACTGGTCTCTTACACGGAGTTTAGGGCTGTTCCTGGATCGCGAGGCTTGCATGGAGTGTTGCACGTCTCTTACACTCCGTGCAAGCCTTCGTGAATCCTGCCCAATGTTTCAAGGGTACCTAGATCTTTATTAGCTCATTCTTTTCAGTTGATGGTATTTCTAAGTAAGAGATAAACAGGTATCAGATGTGGAGTAGATTTAATGAGGAGCAGTTTCCTTACAATATTGATCAGCGCTGAGTGGCAGGTGAGATTGTAGAAGAGAAGCCATAAGCTGTCTAGACTGCCCTTTTGGCACAGTCACGATCAACCATTTAACTCACCTCACAGGTGTCCCAGAGTGCTCATTCTGGATTATTTTTCATTTGAACAACATTGCAGCAAACCAGATTACAGTTAATGCTCAGAGTGAACCTCCTAGTTTGGGGTGTTCCCCAAAAGGAAAGTCTGTATTTTATATATCTGTGTGTGTGTGTGTGTGTGTGTGTGTGTGTATACATATATATATATATATATATATATATATATATATATATATATATATATATGTATATATATATATGGGTTACCTTCATTTGTTCAAAAGTTCATTTGATCTAAACTCATTTGATCTAAAGTTCATTTGATCGACAACCAGTATTCAATGCAAATAACAGGGAGTTGTCCTCCTCCCCATGGTCATGCGACCCTGGAGTTGGTATATATAGTTAGGGGGTGGGGGGGTGCAGCCCCCCACATTGGTGAGTGTAGAGGGGCTAAGCCCCCCTACCTATTTTCATTCAAAATCTGTACTTTTTGTGTTATTTTCTTCTTTTGACAGAAACTAGATGGGGGGCTTTGCCCCCCACACCCCTAACTATATATATATATATATATATATATATATATATATATATATATATATATATATATATATATATATATATACATATATATATATATACCAACTCCAGGGTTGCACGACATTGGGGAGGGGGACCAATCCCTATTCGTCTTGAAGTGTACTGAATTACTGGTTGTCAGTCAAATGAACTTTAGATCAAATGGGTTTCAGTCAAATGGGCTGTTGATCAAATGAAGGTAAACCATATATATATATATATATATATATATATATATATATATATATATATATATATATATACATATACACATATTTATATATGGTAATCTGGTTAAGTATCTTGTTTTCTTTGTAACATTATTGAGCTAGGCATGCTACAGGTACTTGATGTGACCTCACATGATTCTATTTCTATCTCTGGTTCTCTGCTCCTGAAAAGTCTGTGTAATCTTTAGTTACTGTCTCCATAATGTCATGGTTACAGTTAGCATGGCCATACTTTCAAAATGAGTCAGTTGATAGTTTTGTTGAAGTCTGTCTTTGAGGCATTTTAGCAATGCCCATTCTGTTGTTATTGGATTTGTTAGGACATGGGACTGTAGGCTTTTCACTTGGATAATGACATTGTTTGTTCCTTAGAGTCAGCATTTCCTTTCAAGTTTTCAGAAAAAAAGTTGTTTCTTGGTGTCAGATTTGTGCATTATAAAGTTTTCCACTTTCTCCAGGGTGGCAAAGCTATAGGATTGTGATCCTTTGGTAAACATCAAAACAGCCAGAAAATATAACTGCCCTGTAAAACCTTTTTCCATGAAGTGTCAGAGGTAAGGGGCTAGAACTTTATGTTTTAGAAATGGAATGATATAATATGGTGCCAAATGAACTACTGCACGTGCTAACCACTAACTGCTGTGCCTTTTGTAATATGTTTTCTCTATCCACATAGTCTAGGGACATTATCATTCCTCACCTCAGGTATAATCTTGTGTGTTCTTTCAATAACTGGTTCCTCCTCTTTACCATGGATTTTATGCAGTTCAGTAAAGATAAATCCATATGAGTCATCTCTCACCACTTTTCTATTTGTGTAACCCCAATATAGGGATATTATTTCACCTTGTCTGACCTTCAGGGTCATCTAGTTTTAACTCTATATGAGTTAATGTTAGATTGTTTTCCCGCTAACATGTGGATATACACTGAGTTTCTTGTTATATCCTTCTGCGGGCTGTGAGTACATTACATAAG
This sequence comes from Protopterus annectens, assembly GCF_019279795.1. Taxonomy (NCBI): domain Eukaryota; kingdom Metazoa; phylum Chordata; order Ceratodontiformes; family Protopteridae; genus Protopterus; species Protopterus annectens. Next base: position 149,237,680 of record NC_056750.1, read on the forward strand.
CATACTAGGTGAGCTTCATGGTTGCCGTAATTTGGCTAATGTCCATTGCCAAATTTTGGAACATCTTGGATAGTGTCGACAGTGCATTAATATCTTCTATGAGGGTGCCAAACATCATGGTCATTTTGATTAACCTGACCAAATTGCTGAGCACATGGAGTCAGTCTTCAATTTCTTTTATTTAATAGAGGTGATTTGAGTTGACCAGACTTAATTTGGCTATACTTGTAGATTTCTATACTATCATCTTGTATGTTAAACAAAGTGCCATTTAAACCTTAAGTTTAACCAGTTGTTTAGGACTGAGGCACCCACCATGTGTACATGCCCATGGGCATCCCGTCAGTGGTTAAATTATAGATGTTGATCATATAATAGTCCTGTTAGTTAATTACACCATCCATAAACATTAAAGCAAACAGCTGGGAACATCTTAGTACATTGCAGCTATAAACTTGTCATCTTAGATAAAAATATTCCAGTGAAGACACCTTTTGTGCTGCCTTTGTGCATAATCATCTAACAGATAGGACAGACAGACAGACTAAACAGTGTTTTCTTATAAATGTCCATTCAGTTCAGCAACGGAAAGTTTTTTTTTTCAGCCTGCATATATTCATGTCATAAGCAACGTAAGCAAAATTTCACTCAGTATATACTTACAATATTGCAGATAGGTGACACCAACTCAAATACCTGTCATGAACATAAAATGATTATAAATCTGTTACAGTCATTGACTAGAAGTCAGGCAATACCATGTAACTGTTCTACATGAAACAAGAAGATTTAAACTCTTCACAGTGATATTTCTTTTTCTGTCACCAAAATTATTCTGGGTAATCATTGCGCAGTTTTATATACTAACAAAAAAAAATTCACTGAAGACAAAAATCTCTTCAGTGAGTGCCTGGAAAGAAGGGGCATGTCAAAGCAATTAGGCCATTATTTATTTTAATTTTAAATTAATTTCTAAATTACATAAACGCATTAGGGATGAGTGCCATTTTTCAGGATGAGTTGCGTAACTTGCTTAGAATCATACAGCAGGCAAATAGAAACTGAAAGAATCAAATCAAAGACTGCAAAGAATATGCTCATTAGCAGTTCAGAGGATTAATTCTTTTGACAAACTGTCAAAAATTAACATTTTATAATAGAACGTTTGTACAGTTATTTCATAAAAGCATTTAGTTATTGATTTATTTTATTTATTGACATTTGTTTACCAGGAAAGTCTGACAGGGCACAGATGCCCTTCTTCAGTGGAGGGCTAGGGACAAAACATATTTAATAGTATCTCATATTCTATGACAGTAGTTTAACATGACTTTCAGAGCTATCTTTTTCCTCAAAGCATTAACATTGCTTTTAAGAAAATAAAAAAGTAATTTACAAAACAATAAAAACTGCTTTAAAATTGCTAAACGATTACTATTGTTATTTTTTAGACACAAGTGTGCCGTACATAGTGAGCATTCAAAGGAAATAGTAGACCTTAAGTGGAATAGGATGCTGCCTGCTTTCTGCAATGATACTCACAGCATCCCAGGTAATATGTTATTTCTCTTTAGCATTACCTTGGAGGGCATTATTGCTTCCTTAACAACAAATTAGATGTGATGATGAACTGCCTCATGAAAGAGTCCAGGTTTGACTATTGGAAACGTAAAAATGAAAAGACGTGCGTTAGTGGAACAGAGTCTGGGTACACAATTTGATTTCCATATTTAGAATATGGATCCAAAAGCTTAATGCTGCATCTAGACAATGTCTCATTCCTTGATTACCTTGGAATTCATAATTCAGATCATTCACATCACAGTACTCATGGATTTTGTTGCAAGTCTTGGGTGGCTCTTTACTGAAGGTTGACAGTGGTATCAGATCTTGTGTATTCTGTTGACCTTAAAACATTAAAATAAAATATATAATGAATTAAGTTAGAGTGGAAGAAAAGTATAACCATTTTACAAGCAAAAAAATGTAAAGCACCATTGCATAAGTACATTAACCATAACAGTAGATGGTCATTTGGATCAGTGTTGCAGTAGCCTAAGCTATATTGGTTATATCCTTCCATGCATCCTAACTGCTGAAGGGCTCAAGAAAAGCCATATAAAATCAGTGGTTAGGGTAGCAAACATCAAAGCTTTCTTACCTCAGAGAATGTGAAGCTGGAGTCCTAAGTTTTAGGTATATACTAAAGCAAATGCTTAAATATAATATCCACATCCTGGCAATAAACATGACATGAGAAAGGAGGCTGAAGGGAGGCTGTCCCTACTGCAACAATAATCTGTTCACACATCCACTGTTATGGCAAGATTACTGATACAACTGTACTGTGTTTATCATTAGATTACCTTTGCAGTACCTTAAGCTATATGCGGAGATTATCCGAGCTTAGAAAGGAAGGGAGGAGGAAGAAATGTCAGAGTCCAAACCCCCCCCTAGAGAACAGTTCTAGCAAAACCTGTTATAGACTTGGAAAATGAATCTAATTTATAATGTTTTGAAAAGGTATGTACAAATGACTTAAGTTGCTGCCTCAAGAAGACTAGTTCTAGAGTCCAGAAAATTTCAATAAGGCATAGAAAAAAGACAAATTCCTGGTAGAATGGGCACTTACCTTGTCTGGAGGTTGCTTGTTCTGTTGCAAGCAGAAAAACAATAGCTGGCAGAGACAACCATTTGGAAACTGTTTGTCACTGATTGCCCCTGTATCTTATGCTTATTGTCCCTATATCTTATGCTTAGAGGAAATAACTATTTAATCAAATTCCTGAAGGTTGTAGTCAATTAAAATAATATCTAAGCTACGTGTGCTCATCTAGAGTGTCAACATTATTTCTCTCTCATTTTGAGATCTGCAAAAAAGATAGGGAGGTGAATACCTTGACTCAAACTCTAAAACTACTGTAGACACAAAACAAGGATTTGTCCTTAAAGACACCCTATGCACAAGGAAAATAAGATATTTTTGACATACAATTAAGAGCCTGTAACTCATATACATTTATTGCAGAAGTCAGAGAAATGAGTTACATTGTTTTCAAAGTTAAGAACATCAAATAGCTGAGAGAACTGTTTCAAATGGAAAAAGGTGTAAGTTTTAGAGAACAAAATTGAGATCCCTAGGAGGATCCACTTATTTTTCTGGTAGAAGGATGTGTACAACCTGTTTCAAAAATGCTTGATTTGGGGCTGGGTAGAACGGAAAATCTATGAGAAGACAAGCAGAGGTAGTGGAAAGGTGAATCTTGATAGAAGAGTAAGAAAGGACATATGATACTAATTCACATAAATACTAGAGAACCAGAGGCACCTAGGCCTTACAAGGAACATGGCTCTTACTTTGGAAGCAACTAGAAACTCTTTTCTACTTACCCATATATGATTTTCTAGTAAGAAGTTTATTAGCTTTCTTTGATATCTGCGGCACATCGTGATATGTCTGAAATGTATTATAACTCTAAATCAAACAATCAGGTGGAGTGGTTGTAGATTGGGGTGTATTAAACAACTCCTGTCTTCTGCAAGTAAACTGATACTGTAAGAAAGATTGTGGTAATTGATCTTGGCCAGTTTGAGAAGAAGGAAGGACCATTGTTGTCTGTATTTTGGGGGAGTCCTTCTGAATTTCTAGAATCACCCTTGTTATCGTTAGGCAGAGTCGAAAGACTTACAGGAACATTGCCATCCATGAGAATGAAAAAACATATGCCTTACAGGCCTACTTGCTAGGAATCCTGGAGCATTCATGAGGGTCTGTCCTAATTCTGCTCAGCTTGTCTGCAGCAATATTTTACTCTGACAGAATGTGAGAAGCCTGGAAGGTAAGCTTGAGTTGCTAGATCATAGACTACCATATCTACTCTGCAAAGGGAGCATGGTCTGGTCCCCCCTTGTTTGTTTATGTATGTACCACATCACTGGGGTGGTATCTGTGATCCTTAGTAGAGGGCCTGGAGTCCAACGGATAGCTTAGGGATTTGAGACCATTTAGAACTACTATCATTTCTTTGGCATTTATGTGGTTCAGTCTGTGCTGCTTGATCCATAGACCATTAACCTTCACCTCCTTGAAACAGCCCCCAAGCAGTCTGAGGCATCTGTGTTTACAGACTAAGTAGGAGATGGATGATACAAGGGAAGACCCTGGTCACGGGCTAACTTCTCCACCAACCAAAGTAACTCCTTTTGACAAACCCCAGCACTGGGATCTGGAAAGAAAGAGGTTGCCGGTGTTGGGTCCATACAAATCTGAGAAACCACTACAGATTTTTCATTTGAAATCTGACTTGAAGAATCATGAAAATCGTAAAAGTCTTGAACCATACTATTCTGAGATATTCCTTGGCTAATTCTAGATATCGTTTCCTGCACAGCACTATTTTGTACCGCAGGAGAAAAGCCCAGAAATGCTGTTCTATGAGAACAAATGAGAAAGAATTTCTGTAAATTTTGCTGGAACCCTAAAATGAAAAGGAAATTCTTTATCTGGGCTAAACATTCCTGACATTTGGTGAACGAGTCTGCAAAAATAAAACAGTCAACTAGATATGGAAAATATGAATGCCCTGCAACCTGCAGTGGGCTATAATTACAGCCGTAAATTTTATCAATACCCATGGAGCTGTGGATAGCTCAAACGGCAAACCAAAGAACTGAAAATGCAAGCCAGGCACAGAACAGTGTGTTAAAAAATCTGAAATCTTTGAGAACTGGAATTTGATGACAGGCATCTTCTAAGTCTAAAGTTACTAAGAAACTGAAAGAGGGACTGAGGAGTAACAGACTGAATGGTAAGTATCTTCAACTTTGAAACTTTGATTAGAAGGTTCAGGAAGGAAAGAGCTAGAACTGATCTCTAAGCACCTGCCTTTTTCTTTGTTGAAAGGTATTTAAATAAAATCTTTTCCATGTCTGTTCTGAGGGGACTGGTTCTATGACTCCTAGAGATAGCATGCCATCCAGGCCTGAAGGAAACCGGGAAGTCTGGGTTGGCAGATGAGAAACAATCTGCTGAAAAAGGAGACAGGATTCCCACTGTCAATTGTACCCTTTCTGAATGATTCTCAAGACCAACTTGACTGAGGTTATCTGAAACCCCTCAGGTAAATGAAAACATAGGCTTGGGAAATATTTACACGGTTGCCTGATGGGAAGAAGAAAATATCTCAAAAGTCATATTGTTAATCTGCCTCTCTTTCTTTTTTGGGCCTCCCAATCATTGCTTTTTGAAATTCTGCTTGCCTGGACTTTGCAGAGGTGATTTATTTTATTTCCTATGAAGAGATCCTGAACAGGAAAGAAAATTCTTGTTAAACTTTGGCAAGGGATGATGAAAAATCTGACAGACTCCCCTGAATTAATTTTGCTCTTTCATCAAATCTTTAAGGGCATCAGCAGACGCGGGTCCAATCAAACATCTCTGTTCAGTGGAGTATTGAATAGCTCAGCTTTAACAACTTCTGGCAAATTCTGAACATATAAGCAAGCAAACCTTCTCATTACTCATCCTGTAGGACCTACTCTACATACAGTATCAGCGGAGTCATAAGCACACTTCAAAGAGACTTTGGTTATCTGAGAATCAGAAGCAATTAAATAATTTAGAGAAACCTTAGCCTCTAAACAGGGATGTTAGCAGTTAACTTCCTCATATTTGCCAAAGAAGCAGAATGAATTTAGACATATAACTTTGGCAATTTAAAATTCTGAATCCTAAAGAAGAGAACAAATATACTTATCAAAAGCATTTTCATCCTTGTCAGAGGGGAAAAAGTTTGCAATATATTTTGCAATAGATGATTTTAACATGAAAATAACTGCAGCTTTGGATTTGGAACTGGAAAAATGTATTTATGAATCTGGAAAAGTCTATTTAATCTATACAATCTATCAGACATCTTAGGGGCATACTGCAAGCTGTCTAAAACTCATCCTCAAAAGTTGGTAAAAGTGGAGGAACAGCTACAGACTGAGAAAAATCCTGCTGTAATAAGTCAAAACGCTTTTGCTGAGATGCTGGAATTTCATTCTTTTCCCATTGAAGCATCTTTCATTTTGGCTATACTTTCAGAAAAAGATACATTTTCAGGGGAAATCTGAAGAAACACTTTCCTTAAAATTTGATTTACCATCTTGTAGCATGGTTACTGAAGACGCATCCTTCATTTTGGCTATAGTTTCAGAAAAAGATAAATTTTCAGGAGAAATCTGAATAAACAGTTTCCTTAAAATCTGATTTACCATCTTGTAGCATGGTTACTGGAGAAAAAGAAAAATTCCCAGACTAATTTTTCATGATATTGGGAATTACAGTCTGAAGGAGAAGAGCATCTTTTTTTTTCATATTCATTAAATGTTCAGAATTAAAAGAATGCAAGGTTTGGAATAAATCTTTGAGAAACCCAGACAGTCTACCCTGTCCATCCTCTCTGCAACAAGAGAAGAGAAATTCCTAACTTTTTGCTTTATCTTTCTAGGAAACTCTTTAGAAAAAAGACTGATTGAGGGACTGGGCTCATCCTCAGGAATTAGGTACTGGAGACTGGCTTTGTGGTAGAACTATGTTCCTGCACAGGACACCAACAACTGTGGTTCTCTCTTGCCCAATAAGGACAACCCAACAACTACAGAGGATGTGGCTAACTCCTGGACCTTAATAGCTTCTCAAGGAGCAACACCAGTGGGACTGAGAGAAGATGATGAGCAGTCTGGGGTACCCAGTTTGACCACAGCAGACTCACCCTTCAGCAAGTGAGGCAGTGAAACAGCTGGACAGACTTGAGAAGACTCCTGTGAAACTTTCTTCTTCTTCTTGTAGATGGGGAAGGAAGAACCAAAGAGCCCAAAGCCTGCTCTATGCCTAACTAAGAAAGAGTGTCAGATAAGTGGGTAGAGGAGGCTGAATAATTCAGTGAACCTCCTGACAGGAAAATACAGTTTTAGGGGGAAAAATTCAGTGATAATCCACCCAAAACCACAAATCCATGCCCCTTCTAAACCTTCTCACACAAAAAGTAAAGGTTTTACACTAAAAGTAAATTTAAAACAGTTTCACCCACATAAGTAACTTAAAAAAGTCATCTTTTTTCACAAAATGTTTATAGTGACAACTACTAGAAACACATCACATTTTCTAGCCTAAATAACAACTTTCTATGATAAAAGAAAACCTTTTTCCTCATAAAAAGATAAAGTGAAAAGCTTTCCCCAAAGGGCACTTATCTACCCAGCTTAGGTGAAGTGTTAGCTGAGCATCAATCCCTTGAAGCTTGAAGAGAGAGTGCACTTCAACAGCAAGAAAGTTCTAAAGGTTTGGACCCCTAATCACTGAATTTATATGTCCCTCTTCCAACTCTAACCTTTCAACAATTAAGGCATGTGGAAGGTGCCCTAAAACATTTGATGTTAGTCGGTTGACATATCCTTGACGGGATATAACCCAGGCTACTGCAGAAATGAATTAATGCTGACCATCTGTCCAACAGTTAAATAAAATGGCTAGGAAGATATTACCTATTAATAAGCTAACAAATAAACAAAATAAAAGGAACATTTGTGCAGAGTTTCAAATAGCATGTTAAATCAAAAACTGAGAAAAATAAACATCTGCATGGAAAAACACATTTGTCTACCTCCAAAATGGAACCTTTAATAAAAATCACACAAATCACAAAAGCAAAAAAGCAAAAGAAAACAAACACATGTAAGTTATGCATTATAAATAAGTGTAGTACAAAACTTGTTTGCAAAAACAATTAACAATTTGAAACACATTTTGTCCCTGAAACACATGCATGAGACAATGACAACACCAACAGATAATGCAACCAGACTTTATCGAAAACTGCTAACATATAGCTAAATATTTACTTAAACAAGGTGACAATATCTTCAATTCAACCACAAAGCACAAGCATTATGGCAGAATGATCACCTCATGAATATAACATCAGTGATTATTTAGAAAAGGTAATAATATCCTCAGTTCAACCACAAAGCACAGGGATTGTGGTAGAATGATCACCTCAGCCAATTACAGACCAAAACAAGATAAGATTAGCAACCAAACATAAAAATGTAGCAGCATGGAAAAGTGCCCACCTGTTAACTTTCAGATAACAGCATTATACTACAACTCATTACATAAAAAACAAACTCACTCCTATAGTGGCAGTCTGCCTGAACTACTGGAAGAAAGGGAGGAGGGAAGATCCTACCTTCTTTAAGGAAGGCTCCTTCTTTGACCTCCTTTCTGACTATAATCCTATAACCAAAGATGGTGGGAGGGCTAAATCTGAAAATCAGAACCAAAGAAGGTGGTGACTTTGAAACTACTTAATATATATATATATATATATATATATATATATATATATATATATATATATATATATATATATATATATACGGTTCCACATCCACCATGGTATGTCACTTATTGTCCTAAGCCTCCTTTCCTAATCAGTCACTACACTACACATAATTTGCTGCCTTTGCCTTCCCCACACTTTCCCCTCTACACACTACCAACAAAATGTCTAGCAACAGCTAATAGTGCAACCATTAGTTCCCCAATCAACACTTAAAGCTTAAGTCTGCAAGCAAACTCTGTTTTAGAGGAAGGACAAACCCACACCTTAACTCACCCCACACTAATTAAAAAGTCTTACACAGAAAGTGGGACTTCCAAGATGGCTGCACATTGAGTAACAACTTAATTCAGGCTCTTCCAACAGAAACCTAGCAGGGAAAGCCAGTGGACCTAGATTTTTGGGTATATTTCAATAAATGGCTAGTAGGTCTACAGCCTGGATGCCGCAAAAAAAGAAATATAAAGGACCTGGAGGAAAATCAACTACAAAACATGAGGAAAAACCACAGACTAGGATAAATATTGCAGCTGCTCAGTAAGAAGCAGTGCAAGTTCCTGACATGACTTCCATTAACCTAGAGGAAAGTATAAAGCAGCTGCACACAGGCCTGGTTAAAATAAATGGAACACTGATGGAGTATATCAACACAAACAATAAAAAGCTGGAAAAAATGGAAGAAGCTTTTAACAGACATTCAGATAACATGACAGAAATGCAAAACTCAGAGGTTGAAATGAAGAAAAGGCTGGCTGAATATGAAAATGCACAAGAACAGATGTTTCAAAAAATAATAAAATTGGAGGACAGAGCATGTAGAGAAAACCTGAGATTTTCTGCTGTACCAGAGAAGCTGGAAGGAACAGAATGTATTAATTTTATGAAAGTGCAAATAAGCAACTGGACTGGTATTCCACAACAGGAATTTTTAATAGACAGGGCACATCATGTGTATGATCCAAATCTGGTTACTAGAAAACAACCTAGACTTTTAATAGTAAAGATTCTGTCTTATTGGCAGAAGGAGTTGATTCTTACAAAACTGATGCAGAAGGACAAAGTGCTAAAAGTTGGAGATGATAGAGTGTTTTTGGGGAATAAGTACTCATTGTATACCAGGCAGAAGAGGACAAAATATATTCCATTATTTAGGGAATGTTGAGAAGCAGGAGTGAGATTCAAACTGCTGTACCCAACCATCTTCAAAGTGTTTTTCCCTGGAGGGACAAAATCATTTTTTGATACACTACATGCTAAGGAGGAAATACAAAATTTGTCCAACAAAGGGTGAGCTGTGAAACAGAAGGGGGTTTTGCTTCATGTTCTTCTGGTGATAAGGACTACAGAGAGAATGAGCCTGTGAAATCTTTTCCACTGTTTCAAAGGAAAATGCCTGAGAGAAGGAAGAAAACATAATAATTGACTAGTAGAATTGAGAATTTGTTGGAAATGAAACAGACACTGGATTTGGGGAATGCAGATGAACAGGATTAATGCTAGTAATTTGGAAATTGAGAAATGTGGGCTGATAAAGCAATAATTATATTTGTGAATCATGACAGAACAAAAAAATCTGAAAATATTGGACTTCCTTAGACTTTGTTAAACCTGTAGGAAACTTTGAAATATATGCTCAGCTTCATGTCAATAATGTTTGGAGAATAAAATCAGTAACTTGCAAACTGACAAATGTGGAATTAAATAGCAATAATTATACTTGTGAAACATGGCAGAACAAGAGAATTTGGGAATATTGGATTTTTGTGGATTTTGTTAAACTTGTAGGGGACTCTAAAGCATAAGCCCTACTTCATGTCATTAACATTTGGAGACTAAAATCAGTACCCTGAAAATTGACAATTGTGGGATTACAAAGAAATAATTATATTTATGAAACAGGACAGAACAAGAAAATATGGAAAAACTGGATTTGTTTGGACTTTGTTAAACCTGTGGGGACTCTAAAGCATATGCCGTAGAGAGAGAGAGACAGTTAACTGTAACTAAAACATTTTTTTCCTAATACTACTACTTAAATGGTACATGATTTTCTCTGCATGTTATAAAGTATTTTTTTCAGTTATTTTTAAGTGTAATGGGGATACTAATGCAAATAGGTGCTTCTGTTTGTTCTTTTTGTTTCTTTCTCCCTTCTTCTTTCTTTCTTCTTGTTCAGTTTTAAGAAATGTAGCTACTACAATGTAAAAAATGGATCTGGTTAAAAGAGCATGACAAATGAAAAATTTGTGTGATTCTACTCATTCCTTTATAGGGTAATGACTGTGCTAAGTCTATTAGCTTTATATAGTAAGTTTTTACAGGAAACAAATAAATGAAGTATTATACTGTCTTTTTTTCTATTAAACAGTCCTGTATCTGCTTCTCATGTCAGTAGCAGACAATCTTATAAAGAAAAATGGTTTGGAAAAAATGTTCTCTGAAAGCATTCAAGTGTTTTACCAGCTGGGAGAGCTGTAAAGATAAGGTAAAACAAGGCAGCACTTAATAGAATCACAGGCTCTACCATGCGTCTTAGCATGGATAATCTTTCTTTTAGATTAGCTCAAGTCTGTTTGCATGGCTGTTTGTTTAGAACTTTTGTTCCTATTAAGGGGCTAAAGCTTCAATACTTGAAGATGTACATAGCTTTGTGTGTTATTATTAAGTTAATATATTTTAGGGGGTATTGGAGGTGTATGTATATTTTTATTTGAAGGTTTTCAATAACACAAAATGTTCTGCAAGATGCAGCATTGGCAAAAATGAAGATGGCAAGAAACAATTTTATAAAAGATTAACCTGCCAAACAATGCATGTATGTAACAGAAAAGCTGGAACTAGACACTTAACAAAAAAGCTGCTTTACATAAAATGAAAGAATAATAATCCCTCAAGAATATAATTATTTTTAGAATATTCCCCAGGATTCAAGAAAATCTGTGTAGGCTCCATGTACAGCCTACACAGAATGTACCTGTGTACATGTCCAAGGTTTCCTCTCGGCAATACACCATGCATATCAATCATGGCACATTGCCGAGGGAGAGCATAGTAACAAGGGTATTGAATCCACATAGGCAGTAGTGTAGAGGCTATCTTGTGGTTGTGGATTGTCCAGGCAATTTCTGGACAGATGTTATTTACAGGGTAAGAATCCCTGTAATGTACCCTGCTAGTGTTGAAATGTGTGTGAATTAATATTTTTGTTTTAATATTCTAATTCTTTTTAATGCCTGTTTGCATGGTACAGTGCGGAGAGCAGCATTGTTGAGCTGTGCTTACATCTATACCTTATACACCTGCTAGAAATCTAAAAATAAAAAAACTACATGTAACTATTATATCTGCTTTTATTTTTTTTTAATTGCCCTTTTGCATAGTGCGGTGTGGAGTGCAGCATTGCTGAGCTGCACTTACACATCCACAGTTGACACCTGCCAGACATCTAAAAATAAAAAACAAATGTAATTAATTATTTATTTCTGGTTATGTTTAAGCCTATTTGCGTGGTGCAGCTCAGTGCTTAGCAATGCTAACAGGTAGCTTAGTAGCATATGTGAAAGTATACGAGTTTTCACAACATCCAAGTAGCTAAATAGGTAGCGTCATGGCCTAATGCTTAGTAGTTTCTGGGTTTGAGTCCTCAGCAGCCATACATTTTATTTAATTTAATGTAAGTTTTTGTTTAATTTAAAAAACAAATTTTTACATTACAAAAAGCTGTGCGGTACTAAGCACTGTTTAAACATGAGTAAAGATTATTACTGTTTGCTTGTTGCTAAGCTTGTCTACAACAGGGTTGCTTAAGTTTATGTGATGCTAAGCTGGTTTGTGTGATGCCAAGCAATGGTGCACTTTTTTGAATGTTTCAGTATGGCATGTAAGGGTGGGAAAAAAGCCTATATTAAGGCCAATAGGCGTGTATTCTGTAGTATTTGTTTCAGTCTTACTATCTCTTGGTATGCCAGGCGGTGCTGCTGAGGGTGCATGTTTTCAGGTGCAGAGGTGGGGTGTGCAGGAGTCCAGGGTGTTTGTTGGGCTCCTGGTCCAGAATTATGAACCTTGGTTTTTGCAGGGCAATTACCAGAGCTCAGAATGTAAGGCTGAGGCCTGGGATCTGTTGGTTAGGGATCTAACCAGTGCTACTGGTGCCTCGACACTGGTGAGCAGTGTCATCACCACTATGATGACCTGAAGCAAAGGAAGAAGGGAACCTTGGACCAGTGAGTCCAAGAGGCTAGGGCTGGGCATGCCCCACACATATGTAAGTATTTCTGCTGCTTCTTTTCTAAAATATAAGCTGATTCTCTGCAAAATTGGTATGTATAATGGTGTGCTTCTCTTCCAACAGCTGCAGCTGAACAGGCTTGCAATGTGCAATCTCATGCTGGGCACCTGCCCAGGATGTACCATGAGCATGGTAATTACAGATATTTTATGGAAACTGTAGTGCAATAAATAACAAAAACTGTAGTGCAATAAACAAGAAACAATACCAGTAACAATAAGCAGTAAATTGTAAAGCAGGAGTGTGGTTTGATAACTACTGCATGCAAATAACTGCTGTAGGGCTGTATTCAGTGCATGTGTGTTCTACTTTCACTACAATCAAATGTAACACTGAAATAAATCAAATAATTCAAAAGTACTTGCTTGTTAAATTTATTGCACAGCCCATAATACAGTTCAAAGCTGTCTTCAGGCCACTTTCAGTCAAATAATGCTCTGCATCCTTTCCACTCCAGGAACAAAGTATATGAGTAAGGTAGCCTATGATCTGGGCAGATATCATGCATATACCTCACAGATTCTAAGGGGCAATACCAGAAAGTGCCAAGCAGGATTGTGGTTTCATAACTAATGTGCCAAAATACTTGCAGTAGGGCTCTATTAATTGCATGTCTGTTACTGCAGTCAACTAAAACTGCAACTGCAATAAGTGTAGAATGCAAACATAATTGCTGATAAATGTACTGTGCAACCCACAGTATGTTCAAGGCTGTCTGCAGGCCAGTTTCAGCCATATAATGCTCTCTTTTCCTCCCACTACAGGAACAAAGTATATGGGTGAGGTAGCCCACTTTATGGGCAGATATCGTGTGTATACTTCACAGATTCTGAGCATCAATATCAGTGTAAAGCAGGATTGTGGTTTCATAACTAATGTCTCAAAATACTTGCAGTAGGGCTGTATTAATTTAATGTCTGTTCTAATGTCACTGCAGTCAATTGTTGCATTATTTTCAGATGTCTCCTGCAATCGCACTTTTGGGTTCTGCTCCCATGCCTTCCAGCTAAGACATGACAGCTGTTTAGTCCACTTAATCTACACAAATATACTTCTTAACTGTCAAGATTTTTCATAATATAATTACAACTGCCCAATCTGTCTGGTACATGATTAGCAGATAAATGATCACCTGGAATGCAATGTATTGTCAAATCCATTTACAGAACACCTTGGTAGTCATGTATGTACACATTATGTGAAACAGTTCCGTGTAATTGTGTACCTGCATTTGTTAGTGCTTGGCCCATACCATCCCATGCCAACAGCTTGAGAGGTATGTATGTGCCACATCATCTATAGAAGAGTTGTAGTCACTGTACTCACAAATGACACTGCACACCTGTAGAAGTATGTATTAGCAGTCTGTGTATGAATATCATCTGTGATGTCATTAATGGTGTGTTTTTCTCCCTCTCTCCACCCCTTATCTTCTTTAATTTATTATTGTTATTTATTATTATAATTTAGTATTAATATATTCTGTTAAACTATCTGTTTTGTTGGCCTTATGGGTTATTTCATTCTGGCTTGCTGTTAACATACTTACTGTTATGTTATTTAATGTGGTGTTCCACATAATATACCTTAATATGTATTTGGATTAATCAATATTATGTTCCATTATGTTAATACTAACATTGGTTTGGTTATTGTTATAATTAATTTAGTACAGTGAGACAAGGTAGGCTCTTTCTGGTGATCCACATACCTCATCTCCTCCGGCCATGGTACTGGGCCCCAGCATATCTGGGACCCAGCTTGGTGGTGCACCCTCTGCTGCCCCTGCACTACATGTGGAATTAGGTAGTTCCACCCCATAAGCCAGGGTTGAGGCCCCCTCTGGGAGTGGTGGTGGATGGGAGTTGTCACCCAAGACGAGCTGCCAGGTTTGGTGTGCAGGATTGTGTACTGTGGTTTTGGATGCCACTTGCACCGATGGAGTGATGGGAGCAGTGCTGACAGTGTCCCATTGGTGGGGACTTGAGTCACACTGCTAGCTTGCGGAGGCACGTGAGACTGCATTTCCACAACACCCTCCCCATCTAAGGTTTTCACCCTCCTCTTGTCTGATACACCTTCTCTGTCAGCTGTGTTATCTGTCTGCAAAAGCTTCCTCACCTTCAAACTTACCTCCTCCATACATACTATACCTACGTCTGTCATTTCCCCAACATTCCACTCTCACCTAAAAAAAAAATGGACACCTGTCCCAAAAAATATATACATATATATCATTCCATACATAGCTCTCCATTTTGCACATGTCCACTGGACACATGTAATGTGGTCCAACTAGCTTAACAACACACTTATGTCGTCCTCACCCATCTCCCTGTAGGTGAGAGTCCAAACTCATCTACAAATTCTGTCAAAGTGTACATTTGTTGCTGTACAAGAAATCAATAGCTATGGTTCTTTCCTACATCCTTCCTGCACATATCTACCCGCTTTTCACTATGTTTTTCCCCCTGCTTGCATCCCATTTCACCACTGTCCTATCTAGCCTTTATTCTTTTCTTTAAAGATTTTTTGTGCAATGCTGTGCGATGTGGCATGTACACAGCTTTACTAAGCTCAGCTAAATGGAGCTATATTGATATATGTGTTTTAAATGATAATAAAAACCTGTCCCCTATTTCAAACCCAAGATCATAGCACCTGCAGACCACTGCATTAACCTGCCATGCCACACAGCTGTTAATTAAAACAGGTGGTTTAAGCAAAACATTGTCACTGCAAGTTACATTCATTCAGCATGTTTAAATGGAGCTGCATGACACACCACATTGCGCAAACTTGCTAAAAGTGTAATGGAAAAAAATGGGAATGTAACTTGGAGTTGGGTGCAGGAGTATACCACTAGAAAGCTAGACATGGAATAATGGCTATAAGTAAGGTCTGTAATAGGAGGTAAATGTGCACTTTTATCAGCAGCATTTATAAATACACATGCTAAAACATTAATGGCAATATACATGTCTAACTGGGACTCTGGTGGAGAAATGCATCCATATAAAGCCATGCACATAATGATGGATGTAAAAAAGGTATGTCAGAGCCTGTATGTGTGCACTTATATTTTGACAAATAAACCTGCTGTAACAGTGACTCAGTGGCTCAGTCTATTAAATTATTTGCAAGCAGTAAGTTGTGCCACACATAGTCCTGGGTTCAAATCCAGTGGTGTGTAGCATTTAAATTAAATTATTGTGAAGCCAGCAATTAATGACGGAGTCATGCAGTCTTTATCTACACAATGCATTTCAAATGAAATGTCTGCTTTTTCACTGATGGAAGTTAAGAGACTTGCAGAGAGGAATACACTTCACATATCTCTATAGCAACACTATAAGTGCATAAAGTGTCAGGTCATGTATTAATATGCATTCACAGAGGATTTTAACTTAGGTAATACAAATGAGGCCTACTAATATTACAGTGCAGCACACAGTCCTTTCATAATGATAATACAGATTAGCATGGCTGCACAAGTAACATACACACATGAAGCCCCTGCTAGTAACAAGGACTGCTAGCATACATGTTTCAAATGAGTACCAGACTGTAACATGTGGCCTGACAGCTGCCCAAATGGTTGACTTAATGTTATATTTACCTCCTATGTTGCTCAAGGAGACAACAAACATGTTTCCCAATACTCTATTAGCGATACCATTGTCTAACATACTTAACTTAAACATATGCCTTAATTTAAGTAGAATGGGTACCCTCACTCTGGCTCTGCCTCTTCAATAAGGTTGACACAGCTCCCACAGTTATTTTTACAGCATGTTGTCCTCCAAAGTGTTCAGACTCTCTGCCTATGTCTACTGCCTGCAGCTGTAGCCTGAAGCACATATATCGGCATGTAAATGAAGCTGCTATAGGCCTACCCTCTGCGATGATGTAGTCTCTTGATGCCAATAATGTCCAGCATGACCTATCAGAAAGAGATTCTAATCTACATGAAGACATTATATCTTGTTCAGTGGTTGCATGTCATTGGCTGATGATACTGGAAATCAGCTGTGTTGGCTACAATTAGCATTTAACAACCACAGATTGGTTAAGAGGCAATCACCTGGTAATGAGAATCATGGCTATGGGGAACCAGTCTGTATGAGACTTCCTTCACAGAGTAAACATGTTGCTCAAATCTTTATATATCGACACATGTCAACAGAGGAGTATTGTACTCCATCAGGTATGTAACCTTTTTGTTTATAACATGATGCATATGTGTGAATATACTTACAGGGAATGGGAATTACAGCATTAAGTCTTTCTTAGAACTGTGATAATGACATGTCATTGATCTCCAGATTTGTTACACCTAGAGAGAATGTACAATACATCAAGGGTGGAATGGTTTTGGCCAATGTGGTACACTGATCTTGTGGAACTGTCCTTTTAGAGTGGTTGTAATAGCACACTGCTATTTGTGTGGTATTATTGTTTTGACATATTATCAGGGGAGTTGACCCTAGGGGACACACTACAATGGATTCCAGTGTTGGGTGTATGATCATACAGCGGTATCTGTCATGGCACACATAGAAATAGCTGACTATTGCTAGTATCTTACTTGTATCCACGTTTAGTATGTTTGCACACTCTGGAATATGACATGTGTGAGCAAGCAGTGGATAATGCCAGACATTCTGTTCTTGCTGTATGTCTACCTAGTGTATTTCTATGCATGTGATCCTGACATGTGTTCCCATTTTGTTGCCTTTCAGGAAACATGTATGCCAGATGCCGCACCCCTTTTACAGATGCAGAGACTGATATAATACTGGAAGGCCTCCATCAACAACATGAACTTCTACTGTGCAGTGGGAGGCAGAACAGGGAACGGTGGGCTGCACTGCGGGCTGAACTTTCTGTGATGTGAACACCATAGGTCATCAGACAAGACATATGAGCAGGTTCGACACTGTGCAATGAACATGATTAATGTGGCACACAGAACAGCAGCAGATGTGGCCAGGGATCATGGTGTCACCAGTGGAGCACCAGCAGTAAAACTGCCACTCTCAGCCACTGAGGAATTCCTGGCGAACCTAGGAACACACGTCAGCTCTAAGGCATTCATCACTCTGTATATGTTGGATATGGGTATCACAGTTTCCACTCAAGAGGAGCATGTAAGTAGTTAGGTATGGTTGCTCAGCATCAGAATATTGTAGTATTCAGTGTGTCAGGGTGTACATACTTTTACATGGGTGTTAGGTTTTTGTTCTTTGCGTGGGGAGGGGATTAACTGCAATTTGAATTTCATGCTCAGATTTTGACCACCACAACAATTAACTAAGTAGCTACTGTAAATGTGATGTATATGGGCATATTTCCTTGTTATACTGCAACATGCAGTGGTACTTACATTGTCTCTCCCTCAACTTTTCACAGGGTTTTCGGGAATTGGACATGACACTGTTTTGTTACAGAGGTAGATTTACAGCAATGTATTCACTAAAGTGTCATCCCAGCCTGCAGGTTGGATTGCTGTACTGTCAGCATGATTGCCAACTGCACAGATATTTTCTGACTGTACATGTTAGAGTCATACCTATGCCTTGTAGGTGTGACCACACTGATAGTTGTGACAGTATTGTTAGGACATTGCAGATTGTCACATGTCTCAACTGTGCAGAGTCTTCACAACTGTCAGCAGTGTACCTCATTGTTGCTGATGAGATTGCTGTATAAAGAGCTTTTACTTACAAGTAACTAGAGCTGTTTGTTGGAAAAGTAATGTCCTCATGTCCTACTGTATGAGGTTGGGTATTAAACAGGTCTGTAATAGTGACAAGTGTATAGAGATTTACATGCACTGCAACATAGTACTGCAGAGTAAAATAGTGCAGGTATTAATGTACTGCTTTTCCCTTTCTTATCACAGGTGACCGGGGGGGGCTTGGCCTCTATCCCCTACATAACCAGATAGCAGTGTCTCTTCAGACTCTGATGATGATGGTGGCCAAAGTGAGGCACAAGTGGAGGTTTCAGGGGCTGAATTTGTCCCAGAGGTTGACATCCCTCTTCTGCCCTCATTGTCGCTGCACACCATCAATGTGCCTACACATACCCAGTCACTGGAGGCCACAGATATTGAACAGTTAGAGGGTGGGGACATAGAACAGGAAAGTGTGGAAATTATGGCTCCAGTGAGTGTAGACACTGGCCATAACCAGAGAACATGTTAGGATCCACACAGGCAGATTGATAGGGGGTGCTCATAGAAGGCCTGCTGTCCTTCCACCACTTGTTGCAGGTGTCACATCATGGGTCACTCAGCATATGTTTTGGGCTGTCATGGAGGCACAGGCATGTTCTGAAATGAACTCTAGATGAATAATCAGGGTTATGCCTGTAGTACAGTCTGACATCCGTGACTGCCTCTACTGCATTGTTGACACCATGGATCGGTTCACTGATGCAGTGTAAAGAAGGTAGGCTGAGACAGATCACAGAATATATTATCTTGGAATGTGCACTGTCTGTGATGGAATGTCTGGTTGGAGTTGAGTGTAGGACTCATGGATGTAGGTCAGCAACCTCATCTGCTTAGAGTACACATGGTCATGCACAATCATGTTCCATAGTGGCAGTACATCCAGCGCTCCAGAGGGGAGTGTGCTGTCCAATCCAAGATGTGGCTTGCCATGGGCACATGGTCCTGGGTGTCCCCATGGAGGACACGGTCCCAGCAGACAGCAGTCACCGTCAGATAGTAGCACTGCTTCTGACCTTGGCCATGAAGGTGCCAGTGTAACTCCTGGCAGAGCTAGTTCCCATGTTCGGGGGCAGAGATGGTGAACTATCAGCTCTACCATGCATGGTTCAAAGCTGTCCAACATACACACATGTAGGGCTAGCACTGTGCTTGACTGTGTTCCCACACACACCCACACACCACTGTGACATCCAGGTCACCTACAGACACACACAGTACAATTCCATGATCCATCTTGCCTGCTTCCCTTCCTGACTTATACACATGCTTTCAACCTATTGGATCAGCCTAGGCCTCCTGCACCCCCACACAACACCCTGTGCAAGTGATGATACCTGTGCCACATCCATGTCATCTTCATAATTGATGCAGGGAACATAAGCTATGTGTCTGATGCACAGGGTGACTATATAAATTAATATGTACTTTAAATTAATTTGTACTTGTGAAATGCAGTGTCGGTTTGACATGCCACCTGCACTGGTCATTGACAGATACTTTATGTTGACATTTGTAATGAGTGAACCACAGAATTTTCTCTACCTTATGTTGTGGATACTTCCACAGTGAAAGGTGTGACATGAAAATGTTTATGTTTCAGTTTCAGGAGTCTGTAGGGGACACCTATAGATACACAGTGGCAATACATCCATAGACATCATGGCACAGGATGGACTGTCAGCACAGAAGAAATATATCTTCAGCAAGGTACAGCGCTATAGGTACATGGCTCCATAGGTTAATTTCTGCATAACAGGCTAACAAGGACAATGGCATCATTCAGCGTACTCATGCATAACTAATCTGTGAAAAGTTCTGATACCCTTGAGAAGTATCACCAGGGTTTTGGGAGCTAACACATCTATGAGTTGTGGTGATGGAGATGACCCATCTTCAAATTTCTTGTTTCCATTAGAGACATTTGTCCTACATCAGTTGTGACTCTCTTGGTCTGCATCCCATTTTGTAACTTGCACATGATGTGTGTTACAGCAGATATGTGTTAAACATATATGGGGATCCTGTTACATATAGAATGTAGGGTCTGTGTTACATACCTGTCTCTCCAACATGTACTATTTATACTACAGTAAAATTGTAGGTGTATACAGCAAGTAATACATGTGTTAGTCCTGTCTTGGATAAGTGGGAGGCACACAGTGGGATCTGACACCTCCCTGTATGGTAGCCATACACATCCCCTCCAAAGCATGTAGGAAACAGACTGCACATGTACGGTCTTGACACAGACTGCATAGCACATGTTATGTACAATGTGTATTGGTTTACCATGGAATCTGTGTGGCTGCTAATGTTGTAAGATATGCCTGTGTAGTGACATAGCAAACGTGCCATCACACTCAGTGATAGGTGTGATGAGTACCACATGCAGTATAACAATGACAGTCTGGGATTTACATGCCATACCTTTCTGTATAGGTTGTATAAAACTGAATGGATCCCTACATCTTACCAACCAGTGAACATCAAAGGCTACATTACTTTCTGTGTCCTTAAGAACATGAGTAATGGCTCAACAGTGTGTGGTGCAGACACTACTATATTTTCTAGGGGTGGATGACTTTCCAAAGGATAGTATTGTGCTGTCCTTGGAATTTACTATTTGTCAGTGGCTCTGACAACAACTAAATATGTGTCTTAGGCCATCCTGGATAACTGTTGGTTCTGTGCGGGATTTAGTGACAGCTCTTAATATACAATCACCTGTTAATGTAGTCAGTCAGAGGTTACTGACAGTGGCTGTAGAGAAGGGAATGACTAGAAGGGGTACTCCATTAATGACATCCGAGGAAAATCCGCTGGTAGACTGGTGTCATTGTAGTACAGGTCTACCAAGTGCTATCTTCTCAGATTATGACTGCCCGACACTTGGCTATCTACTAGCTGACAGACCACTCTGTAAATAACCTACATAGTTTTCAGCAAGGCCTGCTGGTCTAATATTGTCAAACAGCTTGTCAGTCCATTTTAGGTGTAGTGAGTCATATTCCTGTCATCCATTTCATAATGTAACACTCAATGGCATCCACTGGTTAGGGATGGTGGGCATGATCTGCCCTTGAGCAAAACAAACTGTGTTTGGCCCAGTGTCAGTAGGTGTATGATATTGCAACTGAATGTATCCATGCTAACTACTTTAATGGCATTTCATATTACATGACTGAGAGATCTGGGGACACTGCTTGGCAATGCATGCTAGTTGTCCTTTGTGCAGCTAAGTATTGCAGTTATTTCCATCTTGTTCCAAGGAAAGAGTCATCCAAGTTGTCTGTACAGAGCATAGACAAACAAGTTAGGGAAGTGTAATATGTAGGGTCTATATAATAACATTAAATGATTAAAATCATGAATGCTCTAATGAGCGAAAATGTCAGACCTCAAACTCGTTATCGTGGGGGGACTGTGCTCCCCACACCCCCTGCTAAATATATATTCTAACTCCGAGCTCGCACTACAGTGAAGAAAGGGCAAATATTCTGATCTTCACTGTACTATGATCTCAAAAAAAGCACTTTGAGGTCCGGCATTTTTGCTCTTTAGAGCATTCACAATTGTAATAATTCGATAATATAATACAGACCCTAATATGTATACCCTGTGAAGGTAAACTGGGGGAGTTTACACAGGTATTCTGCAGCTGGACACTATTCAAGTGGTATGTACTGGAAGGACACAATTAACTTGTGAAGACAGTGGAAAGCAGGGGAGTCCACGGAATTGCTGTTGCCTAGCAACTACTAATGCTGGTCTCACCCCAACCACTCTCACATGGGATACCATGCTCCGATACTTTTTCTGTCATTACACACAAACTGTTACTACACAGCTCATGATGAGAAGCAGGACACAGCCTGTTTGTTCATCCACATAGTTGTTACACATCATGAAAGGCTCTGTAGGCTTCACATACCCTTCTCCAGGTAGATGCCTTGATTAGCAACCTGGGCAATCAGTTGGCTTTTGAATGCATTATGCCTTCTGTTCCAGGGGTGCTGGTACGTCACTAGGAAACTGACAAGATGGTGTTTGAGAGCACAGTAGAGGCATCACAATATAGTGTGCAATGTCCAGTGACATAGATGCCCAGGCTTGGTGAAACAAGCAGTACAGTGGTGGTGATCCATCATATGTGGTAATTTCACATTAAGTCATGCTTCCTGCCCTTAAACAGATTAATGGTGGATATCTGCATGACAAGGCTATGAGGCCTACTGCAGTGGACTGGCCACCTTTCGCCAAAGTGTGTCCACCTGGCAGATGTCCTAGGCAAGTCATACTGTACAGTTATGTACCTGAAACATGTCTGTTTTCCCACATCATGTCACACAATGACCAGTGTGCTGTCTGGTTGTTTGACAGGCATCATACGCTTGCAAGGTCAACGTCATGTCAGCAAATTGAGCAAGTCCTCTATTCATGCACAAGCATTCACATCTTCACTGCAAGGAGTGCCTACAAACACTGTATGTCAGGCTGTCAACCCCAAGGGTGTGGCAGCATGACCCTAACTTTGCAGGACTTGCACAGTGTTGTTGTAGGTATGGTATTGGAACCAAACCTAATGACAGGATTATGGAAAATCCAAGGTCCACATGGCTGGCAAAACATTGTATGGCATACTGTCGGGTGCTGTGTTACATTAGGGGACCTACATAAAGGTGACATGTCATGTTTCCACATCTGTCATGACAATGCCTAACAATGACATGCCGTGATGTATACACAAGCATGACTGTATTGTTAATATCACTATCAATGACTGCTGATGAGATGTGGAATGTGTCCCCACCCCTCTACTCCTATGACACACAAACACAACATGTGACACATGTGACTGCATTTCAAACCTAGCTTCCACTGAATTTCAAACAGCAGTCATTCCATATGGCAATGAGCATTTTGCCAACATGTACATCTCATATCCTGCACCACCCACACCCACTTCACACACACCTGCATGTGTACAGCTCCATACAAGACACATTCCAAACAACAGACATTTAAGAAAACCCTGTCTCTTGAGAGAACAGTACACATAATAGTACAAGCACCACTGTCTCACTTGTCAAACACCAGAGGCAAAACACAAAATCACACCTATTATTCATAGGTGATTACATCTTGAGACACATTGATGTCTGTGTCAACAGACTACATATGGGAAGGATCACAGTTAGCTGTCTTGGGTTAAAACAATATGCCATACCACACATTGCCACAATTCTAGGATTATCAGTTGACATAATGTTGACATCATAGTTCATACAGGTGTGTACAACTAGGGATATACATCACAGGACTGTATGGAGACACATGACTGAGCTTAGACAGTCTGTGTCTCTGACGGGTATGAGCATAGCTTTTAGCTGCAGTTAACCCTCACCTAGGATGATGGCTCCATACACACGGAAAATGATGAAAGTCAATAATTGCCATACTGTGTAGTGTCAGTGTAAGGTGATCTATTACATGTCTGCCTGGGATGCCTTGCTCAACAGACATTAATGCTTCACCGGAGATGGTCTTCATCTCTCACCCCTGAGATTTTGAGTACTGCACGAGGCTGCTGACACCCCTACAGTGCATCTTATAAGCACTGTCTGGAGGGAAAACCATGCAATGAGAACACCATCTTCATACACCATCATGGTTATGCTGCTACATGCTAGGAATTGCAACACTGAACCCCACTCTGTGGAAGGTGTCCCCACCTTGAAATATGCAGACATTTGTGCAGTCAAGGACATCTGGTTCAAGGCTGTAAACAGCACCACAGCCATACCAGACTACTCGTCTTTCCACATTCAGACCTCAAACTGACAGTGTGCAAGGTAATGCAGGTGGTGTATAAATAGTCATTAAGGATAGATACACATCCAGATTTAGTAAAACACTGGGATGTCTCAGAGACACTGCAGGTGCTATTCACTTTTCGAAGGGCACCTAATCACATCATTGTCAACTATAGGAGCAGCTCCATGAATCCAGACACAAGTTCTTATTTGAATGTATTAGTACTGTAAAGATATATCAGTACACCATGGTTTGGGGTGGCATTAAGTAACCACAAACTGTGTTTCTTAGTTGTGCTGAAGCTCACTTGCCCAAAGGTTAGTCCATGTCCTTAAGTACAATGCCCTGGAGCAGTGCTGTGACATCCCCACAAGGGGACCCAACATATTGCATCATGTGTTTACCAATATGGGTGACCACTGCAGCTCCCCACTGTGAAGTCCTCCCTGGTGAGATCTGACCACAGATCAGTCTCATTAAAACTATCAGAACTAACCCCCCTTGCAGAAAATGCAGACATATATTACAACAATGCAATGTATTGCCTCCTATGGGATGGTTCATATAGCATGGCTGCACCTCCCCTCTCAGATGGGACAGGCAAGTATGCAGAGCTGTACAGCCATGCATTATGCAAGCACCAGTACAACTGCAGGGACTCGGCTGTACCTGACAGGAGAAACACGGGTTCCTTATGGCACAGCAAATCTGCCTGCTGGACATCTACCATTAGCAGGCAGTATAATAAGAAGCGGACATTGCTGTGTAACAGTTGGTGTGTGTGCCCTCCTAAAATGGAGGTAAAACCTCCTCAGCTAAAAAGACACATAGTGTTGTGATGTTGTATAGAAACAATATGTGATAAAATTAACCTCCCACATAAAGCAGAAACACAGCACACAGTGTAGTTACATGTGTAACCTCAGGAGACAAGCCCAGATTGTTGGTGAACCCGTACATAATGCTACCACATATAATGGGTCTGTACTCATAGCTAATCTGTTGTCCCACAGGTTCTGTGTCGACTTAACTCCCCTGTCCTCACCACATGACCCACATGCCATTCCTACAACCTGTCCCATACCTTCCATATCTACAGAGCAGTTCATAATTGTCCCTCTATGGGAGATACACAGTATCTACTGGACATGCTAACATCCCAGGCTGCATCCTACATGTGATCTGACAAGGGTTACTAACACCATTGGGAACTCCTTGCAATCATACTGTAACCGCTGGCTGCACCCCAGCTGACTAGACAATGGCAACCCTTATACCCTTGCACAGAGGTGGTGCATCCACTGATCACCAGAAGTATAGACCTATTTGTCTGAGTGGTCATATCTGTACACCCGTGGGGTAAATCATTATGGAACTGATCAGCAAACATATATGTGATCTACACACAGTTGACTCTACACAGTTTGGATTTCTGGCAGGGAGATCATGATTGTTAAACATGGTGGACATGTCTGAGGCAGTCACCAAGGAGCTGGGTGAGGGGACATCAGGGCATACAACCCCCTGGACTTAGCCAAGCCATGTGACTATATCCTCACTCAGGCATCATTGACAAAATTACCCACTTAGGCATCCATGGTAATATCATTGTAGGGGTCACCAAGTGGCTCAATGATGGTACAGATACTCAACATTGTGACATCCACCTCCAATAGTTGATCTGTAAGCAGCAGTGTTCAACAGGGTTCAGTCCTGGGTCCTCTACTGTCTAGAATCCATTTAAACACAATACAAGTGAATACTGAATGCCTTTGGCTGACAATGTTGGCTGGTGTCTGGAAACTGTGAGCAGTCATACAGTCTGCGACTTATGTCAATATCCTACAAGAAGGTATTGATGAACAAATGCCTGTTAACATACTAATGGCCATAAACTCCATACAAATATATATGTAGTATCATTTCCATCGCTAACACCTATGTACCTGGTAAGTAGCACATCAGTAGTGACATGTGATATGCATGCTCAGGGATGATAGATCTGGGCACACAGGCCTGGCCACGCAGGTTTACACCTAACGTAATTGATATCATCATGTCTCCACAGTGGTAAGATGAGAATCATAAGTAATAACTGAGGGTGCAGTCACCCATAATTGACATACGTATAACCTCCATGTACTCTTCACTCAGCATGCCAATATTTGAGTACAATGACCATTTGGTAATGTACCTTTCCAAGCACTACTGGCAATTGCACACAACAGTATGGTCCCTCACAAGGAAACTTCACGTCCTCAGTATCTGCTCATTGGGGATTGTCTGACATCAGTGTCATTGTAGCTTGTTGCATACAGACTACTCAGAAGTGATCTCTGCCTTACATAGGGGGTGATGTGTGATCCTGCTTGTGCTTCATTATGGCTTTCTTCCTTGGATGTGTGTGTGCATTTCTGATGGGTGTCATTATCCATGGCTCCAGGGCATAGCCAACATCCCCCAGTAAATGGCCATGTGGGATGTCCCCCCAGAAAACATCTGGTACAGCTGTGAAGCATGACAGATATGGGAGTCGTGATAATTGCCAGGGTAGCCAGCACACACATTCAGGATAATCCCATGGGCATTGCACATGACCTGGCAGTTAATGGAGTGGTACCCCTTGTGGTTGATGTAGATTCTACCCTCCTGACCAGGTGGTGCCTTGATGTGTGAGGAGAGGGGTAGTTACTAACACCCTTGCCAAACACATGATAGAATATGATCCATCACATAGCTTTAAATTTGAAGTGTTGGAGGTGATATATAAGAGCCTAAGAGAAGAAGATATTAACATTAGGACAGACTTGGCAGAATACAGATGATAATTAGGCTAGAGGTAGATAAACCGCCTGGCCTCGATAACATGGTAACAATTAAGCCAGTGCTAGTAGCCAAACAGAAACAATATAAATAACAGAAAGAGTATTTTTTTCATTTTAGACTTGACATTATAATAATGTTGTTCATAATCAGGACATTATTTTGGTCTTAATATGTTTCTTTTTAATATGTCTTTTATGTATGTGAAAACAAATGAGAATATAACATAACCTTTCAGATTCTTAATGAATTATCTAATCATCTAATTGCTTATCTAATTTTATTGGTTGGCTGTGTCATGTGTGTTTGATATCATGTATAAAAGGAAGGTGTTTTAAGTATGTTTTAAAATACTGAAGAAGGGTTATTCCAGAAAGCTTTATTGTGTGAAATAATGTGAGCGTTTTTCATCTAGTCATTTTTTTGTTTTATGCTCTTGAGTTTGTACATCTAGTGCAATTAACTGCATTTGAGTTGTGTTTTGGTGCAATCTATGGCACCCAGTACTGCAGGGTAGTGTGCTACATGGTAGAAGTGTTTCATGTTGCTGGCCCTCACCTCAGCGGTGAGGGGAAAAGATATGTGCTCACTTGTAGGTGGTAGCATGGCATCCATGAACTGGTGTAGTACCCTGGATGCAGATGCCTGTGAGACCCCCATCATGTCCCCAGTTGTTCTTTGGAAAGTACCTGTAGCTAGTATCCAAAGGTCTACATATATTTTGGTTTCATGTGGGATGGGTCCCCCTCTGTTGTTTCTGGGTCTAAGTTGAGGGTGGCAGAGCTCAATGAGTTCCTGTAGTATGTCCCTGTCCACCTTCTAGCACTCTACAATGTCCAGCTCATGTAGCTCCTGGAAGGTTAGCCTGGACCTGAACATTCTTCTCCTTCTCTGTCTAGGCCTATTGTCAGCACCACCATCACCATTGACTTCAGCATCTAACACATACAGATGTAGCAGACCTGCACCAGCCACTATCATTATCTCAGTTAAAAGTCCCAAGTCTGTACTCTAGTGGTGCAGAGTATTGGGGGAAAATCAGAATGTAGGGGTGCATGCCTACTTTATACAGCTCTGCTGTAAGTTCAGAATGTGTGATTGGCTAACTATGATGCATTCCACCTGCTTACAATATAATTAACATCATTTAATAACCCTATGTCAGTGTCCAATGGTGCACACATTGCCACGGTGTGCAACACTGCTTAAACAAGGGTTAAAACTTCTAACTGAATACATCCAGTTTTCAGACATGCTCAGCAAGGCAGCACACCAAGCAAACATGTGCACCAAGGCTTCAAAGAACTTAGAAGTTAGTGGACACCCCCCCCTGAGGTCAGCTACATCCTGTGTAAACATCAACATGGTTCTAAGAGCCTACATGAAGGGGATAGGCGGACACAATTACTCCTTTCTGCTATTCAGTAACTCACCTCATTTGCATACATATCCATGCTCACAGCATGGAAACTACATGCTTCATAGCCCTATCAGATTAGCAACAGCACAAATGCATCATTGTAGGGGGTCCACGCAAAGTCTTATAATACATTTCTGTCACATAGTATTAGATTTTTTTTCCATTTTTTTTTATTTTTCTAGAAAGCATGTTTGCACACTGCAGTGCGTAGCGCAAACATGCCAAGTTTCTTTAAAATAATTAATTTGAGTTCTTTCCAGTAATATTTCTGACATACAGGATAGTAGTTTTACTTGTATGTGTATGTGGTATTACACTTTCAGGGGATTTGTGTCCATATATCTACAGTTTTAAACCCTCTTTTGTCTGTTTAGATGTGAATATGTGAATGGTAACAGAGGTTTTGTGAAATATAGAGGACATCCTAAAAATAGTTTTTTTTTTTTTTTTTCTGTGGGAAAGACAATCATTTGATTAGTGAATGTGAAAAACAAAAATGTTTTATATGTGGTAAAACAGGACATGAAGCAAAAAATCTGATTTGAAATGTAAGAAATGTGGTAACACTGGACATGCATGGCTAGAATGTGAAAACATGTACAAATTACAGAATAACAAAATATACAAAAAGTGGATCAGGAAAGAAATAAAAAAAGATCAAAAAGGGCAGATTGAGACAAGATATAGAAATAAATGCAAAAGAAGGGGAGAAAGAAAAGGAAAAAGTGTCATTGGACACACGTGAAGAAGAATATGTGAACTGGCAAATTCTATAGGGAAGACAGTAAAAGAAAGAAAAAGAAAACTTAAAAGTATAATCATAAAAGAAAGCAAAAAAAGCTGATGGATGAGAAAGATACCATACTAACTCCTGTTAAAAGATGAAGATTTTAACTTTAAATGTTAATAGCATCAAAATGTTACTAGTAGAATAGGAATCCTGGAATGGTGTGTCTTAAGAAATGCCCAGATCATAATATTAAAGGACACCAGATTATTAGAAGAGGAAGAAAGGGTAGAAACAGAAAAGTTATGAGACGGACATATTATCTGGAATATTGGTACAGACACCTGTTCAGGAATATGTATAATATATCAAGATGTATAAAGATATTAGATGCTACTATAGCTGAATTAAGATGAATTACAGTATTAGATGTAAGATGAAAAACAAACATGCATAGAATTATTGCTATAAATGCATATGTCACAAAGAAAGAAAGAGAGAGAATGTTTAAAAAGATCCTTAACTATGTTTGCATTAATGTGGATATAATACCAGCAGGAGACTTTAACTGTAATTTAAGAACAAGTAATAAAAATAGTGGTGATGTTAAAACAGTAAATGAAATAAGGAAATGTTGCAAATTACACATATGGGACAATATACATAGGACCTGTAGAAGAAGTGAAATTAAAATAAAATTGATCAGTTTTTAATATCAGATAGTTTAAAAATCCTAAAGAAAGGAATAAAAAAGACAATATTCTCAGACCATACAGTGATAGGGATAAAAGTACATGAGAAAAAAGAATATATGCAAATAGTGAAAGGAATTGAAATGTTGAATGAAAAAAGAGTTAAAGCAAGTTATGTAATGACCATATAGACATGAAAATATTTTATGAAAATTTGAAATGTTGGTGGGTATGTGTTCAGGAAAAATATTTAAAAAAATGCTTCTTAGAAAGTATACAGAGAAAGAAAAAAAAAAAAGAAAAAGTAAAATATAAAACATTAAGTAAAGATATGTTTTGAGAATTGATAAGCAAAGGGAGTTTTTTATGAAAAGAGAAAGAAATATATAAAATGAATCAAGTAAGGATTAATAATTTACTATAAAAGCAAAAATACTGCTTACTAGGAAGAAAAGAAGAAGTAGCATCCTATTTAAACAAGTTAGTGAAAGAAAATAAAAAAATAACAAGGGAGTTAAAGGATAAAGAAGGAAATAAGGTAACAACACAAGAAGGAATATGTGGAATTATTAAAGAGAACATAAGACAATCATTTATTAAAAAAAACAAAACTATAAAAAATATGAAGTTAATAGATTAATTAAAGAAGATAATGAACATTTGGAACAAAAGATAAACCTGAAAGAATTTAATGAAGTATTAAAATACATTAATTTGAATACAGCTACAGGTTTACATGGTATTGAATATCATATGTCTAATGAAATGGAAATCTGGCAGAAAGTAATATTTGTATAACTACTGAATGAATTGTTATTGTTGGGAATAGTAGATGAAGAAATATCTACCAGAGTAATAATATTCTTATGGAATATGAAAAAGATGATATAAGGAACTGGAGACTGATAGTACTAAATATCAGAGACTGTAAAATATCTATGAGAATAATTAAAAGGATAATGAATAAAATGAATAAGTTACTTAATCAAGCAATATTTGGCAGAAAGGAAAAAGGAAGTGAAGATTTATTAAGGCTAATAAAAGTAATAGATGATATAAACAGAAAAGTAGAAGCAAAAATCATGATAGGAGATGAAAGTAAGGCATTTGATAAAATACAGTATTATCTATGGGAAATTTTAGAGGTATATAATATAAGTAGAAGTATAATGCATGTAATTAAATTGGCATATGAAAGGAATAATGTTAAAATGAATGTAATGGATGGATAATTAAAGATGTAAAATAGAATGTGGAATAAGACAAGGATGTCCAGCTGGCAGCATTATGCTTTTTTAGTGATGAATGTCATAGTGACTAAGATTAATAAAATGACAGATATTGCTGGATACAAGATGGCAGAAAAATTGTAATTACCAATAAAATATAGATATACTGATATATTAATCACTAGAAATAAGGAATGGATGAAATGTTAAATAAAGCATTACAGAACATCAGTCTATGTATAAATGAAGAAAAAAGTAAAGGTTTTGGTTGTAAGGGAAATATAGGAGACATAAAATTTAATGAAGAAACCAGAGATGTAAGAGGAATAGTATTTAAAATAAATGACAATAAGAATAAACACTGGGAATAGGTGTTTCAAGAAATAAAGGTTATAATACTTTTTGGAAAACATTTAGATTATCATACAAAAAGAAACAATACAGTGGGCTACGTACATGCTGGTTTACAAAGTTCATTCAACATGTGGGAGAAACAGACAAATGCAGGTTTTGTAAAACTGAACTGGAAACAGTTGCACACCTCGTTGCTCATTGTGACATACTAATGGCAAGTGGACTGTATACAGAAAGGCATAATAATGTGGCGGGACTGTTGCACTGGGGATTGTGCAAACATTATGACTTTGAAGTTGCTGAAAAGCACTGAAAAAATGAGCCACAAACCATCATAGAAAATGATGAAGTCTACATCACATGGGATCACCCATTACCAACAATTCAAAAGATAGATGTTAGAAAACTGGATATAGTAGAGTCCAGGAAAAAAAGTTTAAAATAGCATTGATCATTGAAATTGCCACACCCAGTGACTACAGTATCCTGCATACAGAGAGACACAAAGTCATAAAATATCAGGATCTGCAAGCAAAAATGAGAGCAATGTGGAAGAAGGATAGCCAGATACTTCCAATAGTAGTAGGAGCAATGGGTCTTATAAAAAAAGAGTCTACAATCATATTTATGTATGCTACCAATGCACGTAACTCCATACGAATTACAGAAGGAGTCATTAATGGGCACTTTGTGGGTGCTACACAGAGCACTTTTGGCTGACATCAAAGAGTGAATCAATACTAATTTCATGAACTTTAATCATATTTAGACTTAGGAATGGGGTCCATTCCCATTACTGTATTAAAAACCCAAAAGATTTGGAGAAATTAAAAAAAGAAAGTGCATGTGATAAATTCTATCCTATTAGGTAAGATACCATATATAGCTAATAGCTACATGTTCCCAACACAATATGAAAAAGAATTAATGTCATAATATTATATTTTCCTTTATGTGGGGATCAAGACTGAACATGGTTAAGAGGGGAATTGTGTATATGAAGGAAGAACTAGGCGGATTGGGCTTAATAAATCCAGTTGTCTATGCAGCATCACTGAAGCTATATAGAGCTTTGAAAGGTTATTCCAATGAAAATAAGAATTTGACAGAGTTTATCTTATACTATAAGTATAAATGTTTCTGGGAAAAATGAAAATAAGTAAAATGTTCAAAAATGTTATGAATGAAGATGTAAAGGAATATAAAAATAAAATTATATTATCAAAATTAAAAGTGAATAAGACTGAAAAGAACAGAAAAGAACTGTATTTAAATATTATGAGAAAATACTTTATGGTTGACCCTTACAAACATTTAGACATATAAAAAAGAAAGCAATAACAATGAGATATAAATGGTATAAGAGTATATATGAATGCAAGGAGTTTCCATGGAGATTGTCTGTAGGCAACTTGCCTATTAAGGCAAAAATGCCTTATAAAAGAAAGCAGGATAGAATATCTATTAATTGTGGTGAATACGGAACAAGAGAATATGTATTTTTGAGTTTGTGGGTGAATAAACTATGTGAAAAGTTATATAAAAACAAAATATAGGGGGCTTTTACAAATGTTGAACAACTAAATATGGACATGATTGAGTGATTATTATGGTAAAAAAAATTAAAAAAAAAATAAAAACAAGAAGACGTGAAGAAAATTGAT
The DNA here is from genome assembly GCF_019279795.1 of Protopterus annectens. NCBI lineage: Eukaryota > Metazoa > Chordata > Ceratodontiformes > Protopteridae > Protopterus > Protopterus annectens. The sequence goes on from NC_056750.1 coordinate 149,270,818, forward strand.
AGAAAAATATTTTTGCTTTATGGACATTATGGACTGAAAGATTAAATGAAATTAAGTTCAATGGAAAATGGATATTAGCAGAAATTTTGAAGAAGATACATTTTTGGTTGTGGAAGAAAGGGTTGGAGAAGTGCTTGTTAACGTAATTTTAAGTGACATTGTTAAAATTGTAAATAATATAGCTATGTATATAATAAATACTGTGTCATTGTTGTGAGTGGGACCCATTTTGGAAGAACACTTCCTGTTTCTGTTCCTCATGCAGAGACAAACCAGAGAAACAGGGAGCCAGGTAGCGATAGAAGGAGATGATGGAGTGGTAAAAGAAGTGAAGGACAAAGCAAATATCAAGACCAGAGAATGGGAGCAGATTCTGATGAAATGTTTCAAAGGAACCTGTTTGATGGAGATGAATCAGCAAGTGACTGATGTTTAATTACAACCCTCCAGCCAGGAGGGCTGCAGGATGATTTAATTTAAGAAATGGTGGTGCAGAGTCAGCCAGAAAATGAATGAGATGTTTCTTGGTATGGCATCATGGAGAAAATAGAAAATGAGGATGCAGAGACAATCCTGACGAGTAGTGGTGAGATGGGAAAGAAAGCATATGCAGAGAAAGTAAAAGAAGGCAAAAGTGGAGTAGCAGAAAAGAAAGCAGAAGAAAATGAAAAACAGAAGTACATGGTAAGGATTCAAAGCAAAGAAGACAAAGAAATGGACAGGTATGAAGTGCGGGACAATTTAATAGCTCATTTGGGTATAAAAGCATATGAGGTAAGAGCATTTATTCGTATTAGTAAAGAGACATTTTGGGACTTTATATTTGATACTTTTTTTTACGGAAAACTTTCCTGTAGAATGTCAAAAAGGAAAGACTGTAACCCTTGGAAACTTTATGTAATAAAATCATTTAACAAGGAAATAAAAAAGAAAATTAATGTGAAATATTGAACAGAGGTAGAAAGAGAGACTTTGAAAGGACATTTGAAAGCTTCATATAAAGAAATACTAGTCAGTGCAAATGTTTATGTTTAAAGCAGTTTATTGACTGGTGGCTGAGATTATAATATTATGTTAAAATATTAAGGGAAAAAAATGATACATATACCAAGCTTGATAAATGTGGAGGGAAATAGAGATATTGTAAAATAATGGGGACAATCCAAAACATGTTTTTTTGTTGAAAAGGACATTTAATAAGTAACTGTGACAAAAGAATGTGTTATATTTTTGCAAAATGGGACATGATGCAAAACGTGAATTGAACTGTTGCAAATGCCAGAAAATTGGACATTTATGGATGGAGTGCAAAAATGTAAATAAGAGTATGGAAAAAGAAAAAAGAAAGAAAAGAAATACAGAGAAGAGAGTAAATGAGAAAAAAATAAAGACAACATAGAAGGAGGTTCTGAAATAAGCGATGAAGGCATAAATTGGGAGGTGGTAAAAGACAGAAAAAGAAAATTTAAAGGGATCAGTACAAAAGAAGAAAAAAGAAAGGAAATGGATGAAAAAGGATTTATATAGCTAACGACTGGTGCATGGTATAATATTTGACTCACAGGCACAGGATACAGTGTTTGATTCTCATCTTTGGGAATACAAGTGTCTAGGCTTAGAATGACATATTAAGAAAGCTAGCCCAGTAATTAGCTTTGAACTTATGAAACCATGAATCTAAGGAAAGGGGAAAAATGAAAATTTTAGAGTGCTTTCTGCAAATGTGAATAGTATTCGGAATATAGATAGAAGAATAGGAATGTTGGAGTGGAGTAATACTTGTGATGTAGATGCATTTATATTAGAATACACAATATTTTTAACTAATGAAATATTACACACAGAGAAACTATGGGAAGGAAAGATAACCACTGGCAAACTTGTAAAAAATAACTGCAACAAATTCTGAAAAATGACCACAGGTGGCAAGACAAATCCAAGGAACAAAATTTAATCCACAGAGACAAGTTTTAATTCATAAAAACAATTAGTGTAAGTGCTTTTGTCTTGCTTCTATGAGCAAGACTTCATCAGACAATCAGAACTAATGTATAATGCAGCTGTTTAAAGTGTCACATGCTGAAACATCAATTAGCTTCTAAAAGCAAAAGTATCAGATATTTAAAAACATGTCAGTATAAGTACAAATACTAAATGATTACAAATATTAAATTAATAAGCATGAATAAATAAGCAAGCATGAATAAAACTGACCAAGAATGAACATACACACTGA